>NC_067157.1:31586511-31634011 GCF_903995435.1 Acomys russatus | reverse complement strand
TGATTGAAGCCCTTAGGGATTTAACGGAAACCGTCACAGTGGAACACTGGATTCTCTGTCCCTTTTTCCTGGTGACACAGAATGAACTGACGGATAAGTACGGCATGGGCTTATTTGAGTACAAGTCTGGAGAAAGTACAGCTCCAGGTTAGAGCTGACAGCTGTGGGTGTGATGCTGCGTTCAAGGTTGCCCGACAGCTACTGCTGGGAGAAGTGTAAGCTTATCATTTCAACCCCACA
Organism: Acomys russatus; assembly: GCF_903995435.1. Taxonomy (NCBI): domain Eukaryota; kingdom Metazoa; phylum Chordata; class Mammalia; order Rodentia; family Muridae; genus Acomys; species Acomys russatus. The sequence goes on along the minus strand of NC_067157.1, from coordinate 31,633,771 downwards.
GCTCGTATTTTTTATATTACAGCTTTCCCCAATGGTGTCCTTCATCTTTCACCTCCTGAAAACCAACAGACCCAATTGATTGCCACTTTAGTTTTGTTTGTTTTAATTTGTTGAGATAGGGTCTCCTTTAACTCAAGCTCCCCTGGAACTTGTTCTCATCCTATCTCCATCCCAGGAAAGCCAGAACTGTAGATGTTTGCCACTCTGAATGTTTTATCTGGTGCCCAAGGATTCTTGTATGCTAGACAGGCAACTGAGTCTGTCCGACGTGCCTGTTCTATTTGTAGTAAAATATGAAGGAAAGATAGGTAAGTTGGTAAAAGGCGAGAGGGAGAGAGATAACAGATTATTTTTAAATTAGAAAGATAGTGCATATAAAATATTTTTTGCATGTGTATGAGCTGCTATGTGCAAACATACACAGATGCCAGAAGACAATTTTCCAGAGTTATCTCTGTCTTCCTAACTTTCCATGGGTTCTGAGAGTAGAGGTTTTCAGAACCCCACTGAAAGCATGTTTACCTGCAGAGCCTCCTCACAGGTCCCTGCTGGTGCGTGCTTGTAACCCCAGAGCAGAAAGATCCAGAGTCAAGGCCTCATAATGAATTGGAAACCAGTTTAGGCTACATGGGACCTCTCTTAGTAGAAGAAACAATTTGAGAAACCTGGAAACAAAAGAAAACCATCCAAATGTCTCAATAAGTTATATATTCATCTTTTTCTTCAAAACACAGGTGAAACACAATTTTACATTCTGATTCTTTTTATTTAACACGATATAAATAATACTTCTCCATACTAAAACCACCTCATGGCCAAGTGTGGTGGTCAAGAACTTTAATCTCGGTGCATGAGAGGCCAAGGAAGATGGACATGGAGTGGAACGCCAGCCTGGGTTACATAGAGCCAGGGTGTCTCAAAACAGCCTAAGGAGGGTCAGGGGTGATAATGCAGGCCTTTAATGCTGGCGCTCAAGAGGCAAAGAGGTAGAAACATTAGGGTGTGTGTGTGTGTGTGTGTGTGTGTGTGTGTGTGTGTGTGTGTGTGTGTGTTTTCCAGGCCAGCTCGGCTTACAGAGTGAGTTCCAGGACAGCCAGGGCTATGCAGAGAAACCCTGTTTCAAAACAAAAACAACAGCAACAACAACAAAACCAGACTAACAAATGATAGTTTGTAGGTAGCGTGTGCATTACACAGCGCATCTACTCGGCCATGTCTCTTTAAGTGTTGGGTCAGTTGCTCCCAGTAGGTAGTTTGTTGCTGCTGTTGTCTGTTTACTTGTTTTTGATTGGGGGTTGCCCTTGAGCACTTAATCTTCCTGCCTCAGCTTTCTGAGGACTAGAATTAGCATCGTGTGCCACTTAGCCCAACTAGTTTATGAATTATTGGTTTTTTTAGATTTATGAATTATTTATTTAGGACACATTACCCAAATTGAGATAAATGGGGTAAGATTGAGTGTCATAAAGCTCTGGAAATAACAATGGCTTTCAAAAAAGTATTAAAAATTAATGTTAAACAGTCAATGAGGATTCTGGCTTTTATCAAACCTGCTCTGAAATGCTACTGTTTTAAACTTTAGGTCTGTATATTATCTGGACATCATCTTCTTGCCAAATATAGACGGTATAATTAAATGTCATTATTGCTAGCCCATGTCTCTACATGGGAAAGAAAGATAAATGTTCAGTACTTGAAATCTATGGATTAAGCATTTCCCCCATTGCCTGGTGGTCTGCGGAGTGTGATGATGAGGCCTCTGACTAATTTTTTATCTGCATCAGCAGCCTCTGAGGCTGATTTTCCATAGTATCAGGGGCTGAAGTGTCTTACTCATCTACAGCTGAATTACACAAATTGTGCTGAGCGTCCTCCAGTCTTTCTCAGCATCTAATTATTGCAAGGTCAGATTGTCTCAATCGTCCCACAGATGTGCATCATGCTCATGTCCTGAGGGAACTGGTTTTTTCTTTTTCCTTCCGCTTTCTCTCTCTCTCCCTCCCCCCTCCCTCTCCCCCCCCCCCCCGCATATAAATAGATATTTCAATAGTTTTTGCTTAGCTTTGTTTTGTTTTGTTTTGTTTATTTTTTAAGCCAGGGTTTTTCTCTGTAGTCCTGGCTGTCCTAGACGCTGCTTTGTAGACCAGGCTGGCCTCGAACTCACAAAGATCCGCTGCATCTGCCTCTCAAGTGCTAGGATTAAAGGATGTGTGCCACCATGCCCCACTGATCTCAAACATTTGAGGCAATTGTAATCCTCTTGCCTCAAACTCCTGACTGCTCAGATGGACAAGTGGGTGGAGCCATGCCCAGTTTATCACTTATTCCATCAGTAGACCTCATCCATTGACTGTTGTGTTCTGCCTCTGTAAGCTATTATGCTAAGACACTGGGGCTGGTTTCTGAATAATTCAGGATTCAGCTTACACTCTGGCAATATCTAAATGACAAATAATAAGCAATAACAGTGCTTTGTTTTATTCAAGAAGCACATAATTTTTGCTTTTTCTCCCCTACTGTTTTTATTTCTATGTCCTAGAAATGGAGGCTTGCCCTTAATTATTTTTTAAACATAGCTTTGTGGGGGAAAACCTGTGCTTTAATCATCAATATTTTCCCCCAAAAGAAACTGATCATTAAAATAATCCACTTTGTACCATGTAGGCAGAGACTGAATGCTTATTCTAATGAGAGTGACTTCCAGTGGTGGTGCGCATTTGTAATCCCAGCACTTTGAAGGCAGGAAGATCAGAGGTCAAAGTTATCCTCTTTGGCTGCTGGGCACAAGAAGCCAGTCTGGACTGCAAGAGGCTGAGTAACTTGTGCTTAAAAAAAAAAAAAAAAAAAAAAAAAAAGGAGCCAGGCGGTGGTGGCGCATGCCTTTAATCCCAGCACTCAGGAGGCAGAAGCAGGTGGATCTTTGTGAGTTCAAGGCCAGCCTGGTCTACAAAGCAAGTCCAGGACAGTCTATACAGAAAAACCTAGACCAAAAAAAAAAGCCTGCAACATAATAACAGCAATAATAATAATGAATCTTAAAGAAGGAAGAAGAGAGAAAACCCTCTTATTTAAAAAAAAAAAAAAAAGGAGGAAAGAAAAGAAAACAAGGGAAGAAAAATTGTATTTGCGTTTTTGGAGTTACTTTGCTTCAAGTGAAATCGGAGAACAATAATAATCTAATCATGGAACAGCATCAGTATAAAAAGAATCAATCCATGGGGAAACAGTGCGCCCTTCCTTCGTGGCTTCCGTACACACCGTTTTGCAGCTGCGATTGTTTTTGAAGGTTTTCTAGAAATGCCTTCTAGCCTTGCTCAGCAACACATGCCTTCACCCATTCTTCAGATAGTTTCCAGACAGGTTGGGAAACGCAGCCCAGACCTGGGATGGGTTATGAGGGCTGACTCCTGCAGGGGCCATTGCACTGGGGAGAGGCCAAAGCAGACAGAGCAAGTTATAAACCGCCGCTGGGGGCTGGCAAGCGTTCCTACCATGTCTAGGATGCTTTGTCTGGGGCGGGGCGTTCCCACATGGTGGTTAAAAAAGCTTGGACTGTTTCGTAGAATTTTAACAGTCGTCTGCTGGTTGTTTCCAAGGAGGCGTGGGGCTTAGAGCTGTTTACTCACTTCATCACACACCTGGATAAGGCTTGGGGGGGGGGGGGGGTAAGCAGGGAGCAGAAGGCCACTTCAAGTTATTTCTTAGGGCCCATCTATCTTGTTCTAAAGTACCATTTATTATTTCTATTTATGTGTCTGTGTCCTGCTATGTGCATCAGTGCAGTGCCACAGAGGCCAGAGGCACCGGATCTCCTGCATCTGGAATTATAGGCATTTGTGAGTTATGGGTGCTTGGAGTTGAACTCGGGTCGTCTGAAAAAGCAGTATGTGTGCTTAAGCACTGAACCACTCTCCAGGCTGTATCGTGTGTGTGTGTGTGTGTGTGTGTGTGTGTGTGTGTGTGTGTGTGGCGTGAGTTCGTGTTCTGAGACAAGGTCTCTCACTGGCCTAGAGCTCACCAAGTAGGCTAGGCTGGCTGGCCCGTTAAGCTCCAGGGAGGTGCCTGTCTCTCCACCCCTTGCCCTGGAAAGATAAAAGTGTGTCAGCACACCTGGCTTTTGGCGGTTCTAGGGATCAATCTCAGGTCTTTGTGTTTGCAGCGCAAGCACTTGATCAGCGTTGCTCTCCCAGACACCTCAGTAAAGTATTGGGGTTTTGGGGGAGCGGGGGAGGTTTGTTTTGTTTTGTTTGTTGTTGTTTTGGGTTTTTTTTTTTTTTGAGACAGGGGTTCTCTAGGTAGCCTTGGCCTGGAACTCACAGAAATCCTCCTGCCCCTGCCTCCCCCGAGTGCTGGGATTAAAGGCATGGCTCAGCTTCTCAGTAAAGTTTTAAAGGCTAACATGACCCTGATTCTTTCTCCTCTCAAAATGGGACAAATGAGTACCTGCATTTGTTCTGAGCCCGAGGAGAGAAAATGAGATAATAAATGTGTCTGGCTCGTTGTGAATTTGCCATAGGACGATGTTAATGAAGAGGACTGAGAAGGTGACTCAGTTGACAGTCTCTTCACAAAGCCCTGGGTTCTCCCTGCACTTCCATGCGCTCCAGTCATACCCTTGTATCCTGTAATTCTAACACTCAAGAAATATGAGGCCAGATGAACAGAGGCTCAAGGATGTAATTATCTGTATATCAGCTCTGAGGAGGACCTGGGGTGCATAAGACTGTCTCAAAAAGGAAAGAAAGAAAGAAAGAAAGAAAGAAAGGAAGGAAGGAAGAAGGATTATCAGCAGCCGTTATTATGTGTGACTTGAAATCATTAATGTTTTACTTCCTAGAAAACTACATGTCTGGTGGCACATGTATTTAGTCCCAGCAATTGGGAGACAGACACAGGAGGATCTCAAGAGTTCGAGGCCAGCCTGGTCTACAAAGTGAGTCCAAGTCAGCCAAGGCTACACAGAAAAACCCTGTCTGAGGGCGGGGTGGGGGTATGTGAAGACCACCGAGACAAAAGAAAAGAAAACTGTATTACCACACTTCACAAAGATGGGATTTCTAAAGCTACAGCTGAACAGAGAGAAAGAGAGGACACAAATTTATTTAAATTCTCATGAGGACAAAAGATGCACACGGTGGGTCCGTCATCTCCAGAGGCCTCTACCTGGCAAACGAAAAGAAATGCAGACAAAAAGCCAAAATAAATCTGTAGGTGATCTCCTGCCAGAATACCATAGCAAAACACCCGAAAAAGTCATGGAAAATAACCCTGGAGGGGAATCAGATTCCTTTTGGCCTCCCCGCAGACTCACTATTTCTCCTTACTTCCCAGAAACCAGTGCAGAAGTGGTCCAACATATCAGTACCGCACACTCCTTAGACTTGAAGTCAGGTACTGGGTGATGTGGTACAGCTCGCTCCGTGTTGGATAGATGTTTTCTATTTCCTCCACTTTCTCCCACTTATTTCTTCAGGATCTTAATGACCCTACCTACTGCCTACCAAGGAGATGTTGGGTAAAGAGCCCTCGTAGAGATAGATGACTCACTCGGCTAAGTGCCAAGCTGGTTTCCAAACGAAAAGCTTTCATCCCTGTTACTCAAGACTCTGTAGAAGATATATTCATGCTGTGTCTGCTTATGCAGAAAAGCTCACTCTGTTTTCCAGGTACCGTGATTAACATGTGCTTCATATCAAATACCAGAAAGGTCAATGGAAATCTTAAAAAAAAAAAAAAACCTGGCCCCTTCTCTGTGATTAACTGCCTGAACATCTGGGAATCACTGTGAAAAATTAACTCAACATTCTGGACTCTTGGGATGGCCAGATTATGAACCAGTTTTGCAGAAGCATTTTTTACACGAGCCAAGGCATATGAGAAATATTTTAGATCTGCAGACTATCAGGTGCCATACAGATAGCCTAGTGTGTGTGGCGGGGGGAGGGAAAGCAGCAAATATTTAGTTCCATTTATCACAGGAAGGAAAAAAACGCCACCCATTTGTTGACAATTGTATTTGGCAAGCCAGACTCTATGGCTAAACTGTGAATGGAAGATTGAATATCAGGCTTTCTCTTTCCCAAAAGAAAGCTAAGTGTGATAAATTACAGCAGAGAGCATGCGGGACAACCACACTGGCTTTGACCCTGACGCAGATCCCCTGCAGGGAAGCAGAAAAAATTTCTGCTACAGTGTCGAATAAAACTAAGGCTCACATCCCAGCTCCCCACCCCACCTTTATTAACTCTTTTGGATAAAGACACATGGAGAGAAATACTATGAGATTCAATATCATTCGCAGCAAGGGCTATTTAACGCAGTTTTCTCCTCGGCCGAGAAGTGGGCACTTGTCTCTCGGTTCATTCAGCACTGAGTTCATTCCTTCTATGCCGCTTTGGCTGAACAGTGACTCCAAGTCACCATACTTAGCTTCTCCTCATACCGTCAGCCACGCACCACTCAAGCTGTGTTCTCTTCAGTCACAAGTTGGCCAAAGCCAGCCATGGTGCCTAAAAATGTACCAGTACCTCAAACCTACCACTCCTTTTGGATGGAACCCTGGCGTGGTTAGCCATCCTTGATGAAGCCAACTAGAAAAAAATGTGCCTCAGATGGGGCAAAAGAAATGTTGCTGTAGCCCTTGTTTGGGGGGAGGGCGGGGGTTAGATGCTAATAGCTTACTGAATTATACTTGAACTTCTGCAGAGAGTTTTGAAGGTGTTAGCTTGTGTGTGTGTGTGTGTGTGTGTGTGTGTGTGTGTGTGTTTTCAGACACAGAGTAGGTTGTGTCATACGTGTCATAGAAAACAATATGGAAGATGCACTGGCTGAGATGTATTGTTATATCCCAATGTAGACGAAGGCCTAATAGTTTGCTGGGTTGTTTGTTTGTTTTGTTTTAATTTGCCAAGAAGATAAAGAAAAAAAAAAGGATTGCAATCTTGGAGACAAAGAGAAGGTGGGGAGTCTCTCCTGTCACTGCCAGTCATTGATGGAGGCACCAGCTACTGCCAAATTCACCCCACCCGGTCCCATTCATTACCATAGGTTAAGGAGGCCCGGCACACCAGAAAACACAGAGAGACGTGCGACACACCACATCTTGCCATGATTGGCGTGTCCTTCACTTCTAAGAGCTCAAGTTGAATGAGGTTAGGTTCTCATTTTATTCATCTTCCTTTTGGCTTTTGAGCCATGACCAAATATGGTAGCCCTAAGTGGCTTTGAACCTGTGGCGATCCTCCTGTCTCAGCAACCCAAGTGCGGAGATTACAGGTACTGCACCACTGTGCCTGGTTCTGATTTTTCATTCTAGTGGTTGAGGGATTATGATTCATTCATTCAACAAATACTTAGGGATGTTTACTGTGTATCAAGTACCCCCCTTTTCAGTACTCAATGTTTATAAAGTATCACAAAGAAGACAAATGAGAACACATTGTATTTCAGTGGCAAATCACTACCATAGACTAAGAAAAAGCAGTCAAGAGAAAGGAATTTTCCACTTCAATAGAGCACCCGGAAAAAATTGACCAAGATGTGACACAGAGAGGAGACACACCTCAGTGGGAAAACTCTAGGCTGGGGAACTAGTGCATGCAACCCTGTGAAGAAGTCTTTTTGCCGCCTTACTGGTGTAGAGCTTATTTAATAAGCAGCAACGTTTATTGTTTCAAAGTGTCTCCCACTTTAGCTCACGCTGGGGCGGAACTCACTTTGCGCCCACGTTGGCCTCAAGCTCTCCTGCCAGTCCTCCTGCCTGCCGAGGGCTGACATGATTTGTAGACAGCATCCGTCAAGCCTGGCTTTTAACAGCAAAGTTCTTCAATCAAAAGGTTCTTCCTCATCACTTCCTCCAGCTTCCTGGTCATCCTAACCTGTAAGCATGTGTGATGGTCAGAACGTGGATGGTAATACCCTGCCAGGCACCGAAATTCACAAAGCTAGCCCTACCCTTAATCCAGGGAGGAGAGCGAGGGTGAGACTAAGCCCCTCCCCTGGTGTGAGCCATGTTAAGTGTTGGGCAGTTTTAATTTTAATTGGTACATATAATTCCAAAGGCCATGTTCCAGGTGTGTACATTGTTTACCCACCATGCCCTAAGAGAAGTGCATGAAGCTTCTCCTACCCACCAAACTGCATGGCCAGCGCCCCATACTCCCACCTACCTACCAGTGTCTCCAATGGCAAGTCGCTTCTTTCCCCTCAGAGGCTTTCTCCATCTATTGATTAAGAAGACTCAACTAAATTATCTGTCAGATACTTTCTAGACACTGCGATTCTCTGAAGCATTAACTTTAGCGACTCTAATGCACTCTGAGTCCCACCAAATCAATGACTTGGTCGATAAACACACATCGATTGCCATCTCTCGGAGTCGGACACAGTCTACAAACACCATGCCACAGGAAATTTTACTGAAGAATTTAATCAAGTGCTGCGAAGTAGGATACACAGAAGTTTTGTCCAGGTATCTTGGCTTCCTGTTGACACTCAAGTGGAAGCCCAAATGCCTGCAGGGCTGGGGAGGAAGGGCAAGTAGGTGAGATGGGATGGATGCTTGGATTTGGCCTGGTACCAAGCACTCATTTTAGACATCTTGAAAAGCTGTCTTCTGGTTTCTGGTTTCTGCTATGAGTGAAACTTACAAGATAATGCAGTTGTTGATTCCAGCGATACCATTGAAAACACATTTGTAAGAAAAGTTTTTTCAGAGAATCAGAAAAGGCTGACCTGCCATCCCATGTGTGCTTTAGTCAACAGCATCAGGGAGCAAATTCATGAGAGGGAGGACTGTCCCTCTGTCCACACTTTGGGCTGTTGCTCCAAGTACTGTTCTCACATCCTGCCCATTATCCACAAGAGATGGATCACCGAACAACTGAATTAATTTGAATATACACCTGAGTTTTAAGAAACTCAAGTCAGGGCTGGAGAGATGGCTCAGAAGTTAAGGGCACTGGCTGCTCCTCCAGAGGTCCTGAGTTCAATTCTCGGCAACCACATGGTGACTCATAACCATCTATAATGTGATTTGATGCCTTCTTCTGGCCTGCAGGTGTACATGCAGGCAGAGCACTGTATACAGAATAATAAATAAATCTTAAAAAAAAAAAAAAGAAAATCAGGTCAGGTGGCCCACACCTTTAATCCCAGCACTCAGGAGGCTGACGCAGGCAGATCTCTATGAGTCTGAGGTCAGCTTGGTCTACAAAGCAAGTCCAGGACAGCCAAGGCTAACACAGGGAAACCTTGTCTCAGAAAACAAAACAAAACAAACAAACATCCCTAAAAATAGAAGAAAGAAACTAGAGTCATTCCTCAGATGGTGGCTTGAAATAAAGAAACAGTCAAGACTTGGGCTCCAGGGACTGGCATGTGGCTTAGAGGCAGCGCACGGGTCAGTCCTCGGCACTAAAAATGAAATAAAGAATAGAACCGTGAGGCTGGACAGATGATAATAATAATGGTAATTAGTACTGATGGTGATGAGTGTAAAAGACTTGGGAGTCTGGCTCTCAGCTGATTACCACTGTTATAGGAATCTCTCGTCCTCACCTTCCCAACCATGAAGTAAGAAGGCAGTGAAGAAAAGCCTCTGTGTGTCTCCCTCAGTCTGATCCTAAAACTCCATTTATTGGTGCCCACCAAAGAAGACATTTGATTTGGGTTGAGGGTGACACTCAGGCACAGAGCCCCTGCCTGGTGTGATAGCCATGCTTGGTTGGCAACTTGACTAGGTTTGGAATGAACTACAGTCCAGAAATGGAGGCCCCGCCTGTGACCCTGATCTTGGGGCTGAAGACACAGGCTTTTGATCTTGGATCAACACCCGCCCGTCCTTACTGCACATCTTGAGGCGTAGTGGCCATGGTTATAAACATGTTATGAAAAGGAATTAAAGAAAAGCTTAGGTCCTGGGGTGGTGGCCTCCCATCCCAGGAGAAAGAGGCATGCAGATTACACTGAGTTCAAGGTCAGACTACGGAGCAAGTTCCAGGACAGCCAAGCTTAGGCAGTGAAAGAAACCATCAAAAGCAGTAAGCTGGGGAAGGCGTAGAGCTTGCGCCTGCTGCGGCACCACATCTGCCTGCAGGCTGCCATGTCTCCTGCCTTGGTGATGGACGAAACCTCTAAAGGTGTAAGCCAGTCCCCATTAACTGTATGCCTTTATAAGGGTTGCCTAAGCCATGGTGTCTCTTCACAGCAATGGAAACCCTAAAACACCTAGCTCGTGTGAAGCCCTGTATTGGGTCCTCAGCACTGTCCCTCCACTGCTTTGTTTATCTCTCTATCTATCTATCTATCTATCTATCTCAGTGGGTGTTCGATCCGGATGTCTTGGCTTTATTAGTTCAGAGTTGGAAGAGGGCTGGGCGGTAAACTGCTTTAACAATTCACATTCAGAGCGGCCAAGTTGAAAAATATCGAAACCAGTAAGAATGCAAACAAAATAAAACCACAGGAGGAGGAAGATTTGTTTAGGCCTTGGTGTCACAATCTCTTCAAGGGTCAAGAACAGCTCTGTGTCCCACAAGAGATGGGTGTAATTAGTGTTAAGCAACTGAATGGGGGTATCAATGGAGATCAAAGCCATCAGCCCTATCCCTGACCCTACACCAATCCCCTCCGCTCCCTACCCCCACCCCCTACCCCTACCCCCCACCTTCTCACCCCCACCCATGCCTCACTCCTACCCCCACCTTCTCATCCCCATCCCACCCTCCTCCCCCGCCTCCCCCACATCTCTCCTCCATCCCCCTCACCCCTACCCTCTTACACCACCCTCTTTCCCCACCCCTCATCCCTACCCCCACCCTCTCACCCCCACCCATGCCTCACCTCTACCCTCACCCTCTCATCCCCATCCCACCCTCCTCCCCCGACTCCCCCACACCTCTCCTCCATCCCCCTCACCCCTCACCCCTACCCTCTCACCCTAGCCCCCTTTCCCCACCCCTCACCCCTACCCCCCACCCCCTCACCCTTCACTCCCTATACCCCCACCCTCTCACCTCTCACCCCCACCAGACTTCTGCTGCTCCCATCTAAATGCCATCTCAATTCCAGTGGAAGTTGGTAATAGCAAATGCACAGACTCAGGGCCTGCTTGCTGTATCACCGCCCTATGGGCAGAGTCACACCCTGTTGCTGTGTGTTGCATGAAGGTATGAGAAACCCAGTCACCTGCGAGTGAAGCCCCGATGCTAAGCACCCAGTGGCCGAGAACTTATCCCCTCAACATGACTGCAGCTGGGCACAGGAAGAGAGTCCTCGTGTGTTCCCAGGCCTGCCACACTAAGTTGAGCGTGTTATGGCCTGCTTCCCTCAGCAGCCAAAGGCTTAGGACCACTTTGACCATAGGTGACCATCCCTCAGGTCACTGACTTCCAAAGTCAGAATATCTGGGTTTCCAATCTCTCTTTGTTTTCTGTCATTTGTGGTTCTGATGCATCCTTCTTTTAGCTACCTTTCTACCCATTCTGTCTGTTCTGTCTTCACAACCCTGCCCTGGTCCACAATCTCCTCAGGTCATCTGTGGGCTTTCAGTCCCTGCATCAGCTCAGCTCCTACATTTTCCTCCACCTCTGGGCTTTCACACAGATGAACAAGGATCCAGAATTTCCACCACGTGCAGAACACACTGACATTTAAAACCTTCAAGCTAGCTTCCAATCCTGTTTCCCATGAGTCTTCTGTTCTCCTAAGGTTGTTTCCCCCAACTATTTCCCAAACATGCCTGGTGCAGCTCATACCTTTGTTTGTGCTGTCCTACCTACCATGGGCACCACAACTACAAACCGCCCCCACTGTTCCAGCTGTTGCCAGGAGTTCAAAAACCTATTCAGTCCTATTTCTTCCTTTAAGTCTTGATCCTCAGCTTTCCCCACACTGTTACTTCCACCGTCGAACTCTGACAAAACTTAAAAGCTACAAAACACACTTCCCACTTAGAGGAACTTAATAAGACCTGTAGCCGTACTGTGGGTGTCTGTGTCCTACCCCCTAGTCAGAACATACTGAACCAGGCAAGGATAGTGGTATCCTGGAGCTAAATATTTTGTTGGATACAACAATCCTATCAAAGGAAGTTGATGGAAAAAGATTTGTTTCCCTCCTAGATATAAGGAACTGGGCCAGCAATTCAAGATTCTGTTTTGGTTTGTTCACGTAGCCCAAGCTGGCCTTGAACTTGTGTAGGAGAGGGGGTTGCCTTAACCTCTGATCTTCCTGCCTCTGGCTCCTGAGTGCTGGACCGCAGCTATGCACTGCTGCATCTGGTTTATGTGATGCTGGGGACTGAACCCAGAGCTTGAGGTACACTGGCATGCACTCCATCGAGTGAGCTTCAGCTTTCCAAAATCAGGAGCTCCCTTTGTAGACCAGGCCAGACTTTGGACACACAGAGACCCACCTGCCTCTGTGTCCCGAACACTGGGATTAAAGGTATGCGCCACCACGACCAGCCAAAATTAGTATTTTTGAGGCAGAATTATATGGAACCAGTAAGGACACCTTCCTGAAAGCTGTGCCCAGCAGCTTGAGAAGATTCTGTTCACTCCTCAGATATACATTTTATAGCTCTTTCTCCCCCCTGAGACAGGGTTTCTCTGGGTAGCCCTAGCTGTCCTGGAGTTTGCTCTGTAGACCAGGCTGGCTTTGAACTCATAGAGATTGCCTTGCCTCTCAAATGCTAGAACTAAAGCCTGTGCCACCACTGACCAGGCTCATTTTACAGTTTTGAATCATATACTTTGAAGTAAAAGAAAAACAAACTTCTCTAGCTAATTAGATAAGCATTTTTGGAACATCTGTCATATATTTAAAAAAACCAAAAGAAAAAAAGAAGAGATAATGATTTTTAGCACAAACTGTTTAACTAATTTATGGAAAGTTACAAAACTCTCTATATTTATGGAATAATTCTAAATTATTTAAAAATTTAAAAAATTCCATGTTTATGAATAATTATGAGTAAGTGATGAATAAAATTGGAATAATACTATTTAGTTTTTGCATATCAACATCATGAGTAATTTATAACATATATGACATACATACATATGTATGTGCCAGTACATAAATACATAAGGACCAGTATTCTTCAAATAAAGATAAAGAAGAGTAGAAAAAATGACCATAATGGCTTTCTTCTCAGCACTCTCTCCTCCACTGAGCTTTCTGTTGACTGGAGGCATTTTACAGAATTGACCTTTTGTCCCGTCAGTAGATTTATTAGCAATTTATTCCCAGGCTTACTTCCTAGAGTTTTTGGAAGAATTTTAGACACTGATATCCCCTGAAATACAATATGCTGATGTCCTTCATCTTTTACTGTATAAATTTTAATGTATAAATTTGAAGTGGGCTTCAAAACTGTAGTATTAACATTAGAAAGCTTACCCTGCCTGAGTTAATGGGAGTGGAGGGGCTAGCTGAGGGCTGTAGTACATGCTTAATGTATGTCCCCACAGTTCCCAGTACCAAAACAAGACAAAACACAAGGCTGCCTAGCACGCACAAGGTCCTCGGTTTGATTCCCAGCACCAGCCACATCAACTGGGCACAGGTCGCAGACATCTGCAGTCCCAGCACCTGAGAGGAGGATCATGAGTTCAAAGTCAGCCTGGACCATATACAAACTAATTAACTGACCGAGTAGAGAAATAAGTGGCAGCAGAAATGAAACTGATTGGCTACTGGATGACAGGTAAATTCAGGTTTAGAAAACTAATGCAGGGGCATGTTTGAAATGCCTTGCAGGAGCACACTGAAGCGTTCCACACGGTGGTTATTGTCCCCCCATGGCCACCCTCAGAGTGGAAATCCTACTGAGGAAATCTTCTTAAATATTTATCCAAAAGAACCAAATTGCCCCTTAGGGAAGTACAGTCCCAGGCGCTGGGTGTTTCTTTGGTTTGACTTGACTTCAGAGACGGGTATCCTACGAAGAGTATCCTACGAAGACTCGGCAGCATCCACAGTGATGAATTTTCTCACTTCTGTGAAGCACCTATAGCTGCAGCACATGGCCAACTAACCCTGACACTGGGAATCATGATTCAGGGACTCAAACTCAAACAGCACTGTATAGGAGCCATGAAGAATGGCTTGTTATGCGCCCATGCCCAAACACAGAGAACAAGGAGTCCTTGGTGGCTCTGACGTGAACAGGAAATGCCCCCACATAAAAGACAATCTGAAAGCAAATAATGATGTGGGATCATTCATAAGCAAATGAGCTCCCAAAGAATAAGACTCTTGTACTAAGGTCACCACGGGGTCACAAGGTAGTAATAGTCCTTACCATAGGAAGACATTGGTATATGGGTTTTTTTTTTCCATAATGGCGTAGTTTTTAAAGAATGAGAACTTATTTTACAATGAAAATGTGTTAAAAAGTAGCAAAAATAGAGACTGTTCTTTATTCTTTGTTAATGTTTATATGCCCCTTAGGATATTTTAATTACTCAGGGATGGATAGAATTTGGGTAGTTCTATATAGGACCTGTCCTTCAAAATCAGAACCATATCTCATGGACTATTTGGGACTTGACCAAGAGCTCTCAAGGACAAGTTCATATTGTAGAAAGGATGTCTGTCTTCTGTCTTAAGGCAGTGACCTCAGTTAAGAGACTTGACAGCATTTACTGGGAACTACTGGGCCTATCAACCTGGAAACGCTAGGTTACCCTGAGATAGAACAACAATTTTCAAATATTTGAGGTGTTAGGTACACAGAGGAGAAAGAAGTAGAGAACGCTGTGTAACTCAGGGGCATGCCGACTCTGGCATGGGCAATGGGCACCCCCAATCCCAGCACTTTAAAGAGGTGGAGTCAAGAAGTCAAGCCAGCCTAGCAACACAGCAAGACCCTTGACACAAACAAAGTGCATAACTGTGAATTAGAATCAGTGACCCAAAATTCAAAGGCCCCCACCTCAGTGTGCCCTGGAAAGAATCCCCTAATGGTAGGAGACCTCTCACAAGGAAAACCACCGTTGGCTTTGTATGAAAGATGTTTTATTGTGCTCCTTAAAATGGGAAGGTTCTAGTTCACGCTTTCTTCTCTTTCTTTTCTTCCTTGAAACTGGTACCCCCTTCCACCCAGTTCCAAAGCCTGATCCCAGAGTCTCACGCAGCCTGTTAGTCAAGCCCTGGACCCATGACTCTAACTTTGTACTCTGTTTAAATTTTAATATCATCTTCACATCTAAGATCATGTTTCCTAAAAATGAAAAACGGTGCTACAGTTACTAGGACTTTCCATTCCTTTATTTAGAATACTTATGTACTTACGCATCAAACAGTTTTCATGCCTGTCTGATATATTCAAAGATAGAGGATAGCAATCTTTTTTAGATTTTTAGAAACTGTGATAAGAGCACTTAGCATGAGATCTGTCTTTTTCACAGTATTTAAGTGTGTAGTGTAGAATAACATCCAAGAGTAACAAAAGTGTGCTGTGGTACACAGTTCTCTAAAACCATCTTGAATGACTAAAGTTTATGGCCCTTGTTTCCCAATCCCCCAGCCCCGGAGACCAGAGCTCTACCCTGCTTCCTTGTGCTTGACTCATAATGTGTTCCCTTCACAGAAGCAGGATTATGAAGTTTGCCCTTCTGAGCCTCCTTTTACTTAGCATAAAGTCCTTAAGCCTCATTCATGTTGTCACATGTGACAGGATTTCCTTGTTTTCAAAGGCCAAATAATATTCTATTGTAAGCGTATACTACATGCACTTTATTCGTCCATTCATAGACGTCTTGGACGCTGTGAATAATGTTACAATGATGACTGTCAGAGCACTAAGGCCTCCACGCCCTGATTCCCAATTGTGAATCCTTAAGAGATGGAACGGGTTCTACATTATAAATCAGTACATTGCTTTCTTTGTCAAAGAACCCTTTTTAGCCGGGCGCATGCCTTTATCCCAGCACTCGGGAGGCAGAGGCAGGTGGATTGCTGCGAGTTCCAGGCCAGCCTGGTTTACAAAGCCAGTCTAGGACAGTCAAAAAAACAAAAGAGAGAGATCTCATTAAGTAATGGTACATTTGAGATCTATACATCATGATAGAATGAAATTGCTTCCCAAAATGTATCACTGCTGGTCCTTGGGAAAATTTATAAGCAATCTAGGACAGAGGGAGGAGAAAACAGCATATGTAAAGCAAGCTTGCACTACATACTGAGTATCTGTCTCAACAGAAAAAAAATAGGATTATATAGTATAGAATCTATACTAGAGTCTCTAAATTAAATAGCAAGTGTTACATATGCCAATATAAATTACTTAATAATATTAAGATTCCACTGTAATTATGTCTTAGTTACTTTTCTGTTACTACAAGAGAGTGTTGGACAAGAGCTGTTTTGGGAGAAGAAGGCATTATTTTGGCTCAGAGTTTGAGAGAACTATCCAGCACGGTGGGAAAGCCACAGCTGCAGGAGCTGAAGGTGGCTGGTCACATTGTATCCAGAATCTCAGCCCTGGGAATGGTGCCACCCACAGTGGGCAGGTCTTCCTACTTTAAGGAACCACAAGCATGCTCTGAGGCTCATCTCTCAGGTGATTCTAGAGTCCTCAAGTTGACAACTGAGGTTAGCATTTACAAATGGCAAAAGAAGAACTTTGGTTGGTTGGTTGGTTAGTTGGTTGGTTGGTTGGTTGGTTGTTGTTTATTGAAAAAGGGTTTCCCTGTGTAGCCTTGGCTGTCTTAGACTTGCTTTGTAGACCAGGCTGGCCTCGAACTCACAGTGATCTGCCTGGCTCTGCCTCCCCAGTGCTGGGATTAAAGGCGTGCATCCACCACGCCCAGTTAAAAGAAGAACTCCTTCACTTTATTTTTGTTTACTCTTTATTATTGTTAAAAACAGTGTCTCATTGTGTATGCCTGGCAAGCCTGGAATTCATTATGTAGAGCAAGGTGACCTCAAACTCAAACTCACTTCTGTTTTGTTTGTTTGTTTGTTTGTTTGTTTTTGAGATAGAGTTTCTCTTGTAGTCCAGGCTGGCCTTAAACTTACAGAGATCTGCCTGCTTCTGCCTCCCTGAGTGCTGGGATTAAAGGCGCACACCACCTCATTCTTCACTTCTGCCTTTTAAATGCTTCAATTAAAAGCATGTGCCACCATGACAGGCTAGAAGAATTTCTTTTGAAGTTCTCTTCATTAATATGCATTTTCACAGGCAGTCTTTACTAAAATTACAATTTCTGTTATATACAGATCTAAAACAGCTTTTCTGCCATCATTGTGGTCCCCTGTAGCAATTGTGCAATCTGTGCATGTACCGTGTACATAGTACTGACGGAGGGAGAGAGGAAAAATTAAACTCCATTTCCCAGTTGCTTACCCAGCTATCAGCCTGGTGACAAAACCACCTTAGGCCTGGGGTGACCAGTAGTCCCAAACATCCCAGTACATGTTTAGGGCAGAGTATGCTATACATACAAGCCTTAATTCTGGAATCCCACTCTACAACAGTGGCCTGGAATCAGTGACATAGTGACTTGATTTTCACATCAGTTCTCTTCTCCTTATGTTTTCAAGGTGAAAGAATCATGTAATCACGCCAACATCCTGACTAAGCCGGATCCAAGAACCTTCTGGACTAATGATGACTCAGGTATTATTAGATCCATGTGCCTGGGTCCTGGGGCATGCTGGGTACATTCTGTATCATTTGCTTGCATGCTTGTGCCTAGCCTTATAGAGAAATACAGTCCACTATCAGTTTTATTTTCACAAGCATCCTTTTTATTTCCTGACTGGTGTCTGGGGTATATACACCATCTGGTACAGCTTTGCAGATTGCAAAATATGCTCGAGAGCTGGGGAGCTGGAGGTGGGTCTGTTTCCTAGAGTGAAGAGGAGAGTCGGATAACCTAAGCAAGGACAACAGCTCAGACGTCTTAGTGGACATGAAGGCGTTTTATTTCTAATCTCAGCGCTCGGGAAGCTGAGTCAATATGATCAAGGCCAAGAGTTCAAGGCCAGCCTGGGCTATACAGAAAGGAAAAGGTATTCAAAGAACCTAAAATGAGTCATATAATAAAATCCTTATGGGGGAGCAGACAGCGACTGTTGTAAGATTCAGTGGTCAGAAGCCCTAAGAGTAAGAGGATGCTGCTCTGTGAGATGAGACACCGTGCTTCAACTCACACGAGAGCAGCAGGAGACAGGATACACGGCTAGAACACCTAACGTGTGCAAGGTGCTTGTTCCCCAACGCCACAAATAAAGCAACAGCTAAGCAAAACACAAGAGCCCATGGATTTGGCCTGGGACCGATGTTTCCGTGGTGGAGGGCTTAACTAGCATGTATCGGGCCCTGGTTCAATGTGCAGGGTGGAACTAAAAAAAAAAAAAAAAAAATTTCATCAGAGTGTAAAGTGTGTTCTAAAATGGAGAAGACTTTTTCCTATGAGCCACAGGCCAAAAAGTCCCGAGTAGACACTAGAAATGAGAGAGGCGGGACTAAAGCAGAAAGGAATTAGAACAACTAAGAGTGGTGAGAGCAGGGCTTTCACCTTCTCTAATTAAGTAGGGACTAATGAAATAGAAAATCAGCGCCGATCCGTAATATTTATGTTGTGCCTCACACATTTATGAAGTGTGCTCACAAAAGTTGAATTCAGAGTCTGCAGCAGGCCTGTGAAATAGGAGGGGCCATCTAAGCCCAGGAGACTGGCTGGGAAAGAGGTGACAGGCTAGCACTATAGTCTGACACCAGCCAAAGCCTGAGGCCAGAACACCAGAAGCTGAGGAGCACCGGGCAGAGCCTGGCACCAACTGCTGTACTCCATCCACTACCTGGGGAGAGACAGCTCTCCTCCCATGAGGAGCAGTGTGGTGTGTGTGTGTGTGTGTGTGTGTGTGTGTGTGTGTGTGTGTGTGTAACTGTGTGTTTTAATCTTTTCTTCATAAAACAGAGTCAAAGACTGTGTGTACAAACAGAAGCCAGGTACTTGAGGAGTGTGAGTGTGAGTGTGTGTGTGTGTGTGTGTGTGAGAGAGAGAGAGAGAGAGAGAGAGAGAGAGAGAGAGAGAGAGAGAGAGACTCTGATGTGTTTCTTTGAAAGACTAAGTTTACAGTCTAAACTTACCAATTTTATCTATTTTTTTTTTCTGTTTTGTATTATGTATGTCTTTTGAAGAAAGATGAGAAAGCATGAAAGTGCTGTGGCTGATTTATGCCACCATTTCAGTCCATTAGCAGAACAATGCTGCAATAAGCCCACAATCTGCTGGGTGAGCCTGCTAAGATCTACAGCGTGCACCTTGAAGGAACAAAGCAGAAGGAAGTGCTAGTGTGAGCCCTTCTGTTTCTTTCTTTCTTTTTATTTTTTTTTACTTTTTTTGTTATTGTTGTTTGGTTTTGTTTATTTATTTATTTATTTATTTATTTTTGTTTTGTTTTGTTTTTGGTTTTTTGTTTTTTTTTTTAGTCCGAATTTCTCTATGTAGCCTTGGCTGTCCTGGGCTCAACTTTGTAGACCAAGCTGGCCTCAAACTCACATCGATCTGCCTCCCTCTGCCTCCTGAGTCCTGATTAAAGGCGTGCGCCACCACGCCCAGCTACGTGAGCCGATTTTGACATGATGTAAAGAGAATGGAAGGAGAAGGAACCTTATCTGGGACAGGCACACAGACCTTGGGTACCTGTAGGAGGCAGAGGAATTGGTGTCTAAGAGCACTGAATGCAGAGCATGTCTGAGGTGGGGGTTGCAAGCTGAAGGCCAGCCTGGGGTCTGCAGGATTAGCCTCTGTCTCAAAACCTAAATATAGAGAGATAAAATAGAAGTCTGCCGTAGCTACTCACTTTGAAACCTTTCGTATGATGTTGGGGTTATAACAGACTCCCTTTTGTAGCATCGCCTCCTCCCTGATAGACTTTATGCAGTTACTGAGACAGGGGCATAAAAGTCACCATGTATAGTGATTTAATTTAGTTTGGTTTTGTCACACACACACACACATACACACAGACAGGTATATTTGTGTGAATGTATATATATGTGTGCGTGTGCGTGTATGTGTGTCTGAGACAGGATCTTAGGAAGTGGCCTTGAAGTCCTCATGAAGATCAGGATGGCTATGAACTCACGGGTAACCCTCCTGTTTCTGCCTCCCAAGAGCTAGGTTTTTTTTTTTTTTCTTTTTGTTTGTTTGTTTGTTTTTTGAGACAGGGTTTCTCTGTGTAGCCTTGGCTGTCTTGGACTCGCTTTGTAGACCAGGCTGGCCTCGAACTCACAGAGATCCCCCTGCCTCTGCCTCCCTGAGTGCCCGGATCACAAGTGTTTGCCACGATGCCCCAGCTCACCTACCTATTTTCAATCTTTAGATTTTTCCCAGTCTGAGTACTGTATTAGTCAGGATTCTCTACAGTAGTGGAACCAATGAACAGGAAGTCCAACAATCCAGAAGTTGCTCAGCCCACGAGGCTGGATGTCTTCAGTAGACCTGGAATCCCAAAGAAGTGGAGTCTAATACCAGTGAAGGAATGGACTTGCTAGGAAGACAGGAACAAAGACCTGAAGCTTCCTTTTTCCGTGCCCTTACATAGGCTCTCGGCAGATGTGGCCCTGATTCAAGGTGCACATCTTCACACCTCAGAGGTCCAGACAAGAAGTAGATACAGAACCACTTCAAACCAAACAAAAAGCATTTCACTGGTGCCCTCCATTTCTGGATCAAAGATCCAGATGCAGTCAAGTTGGCAGCCAAGAAGAGCCATCACAAATACAATAAGCCTAAGCAGACCATTGAGTCTTTGTTTTTTGTTTGTTTGTTTGTTTGTTTATCCAGAAAGGGTTTCTCTGTATATTCCTGGCTGTCCTGGAACTTGCTCTATAGACCAGGCTGGCCTCAAACTCACAGAGATCCACTTGTCTCTGCCTCCCGAGTGCTGGGATTAAAGGCGTGTGCCAATATTTCATTAAGAATAAGGGATTTCTGAGGATCGGCTCACCCTGAGGTCTGGTAGGATGATTTTCTCACCCAGTGCCCTGTGTGTGAGGACGACTTGTGTGTCTGCTATATGGCATGGTATGCAGATGCTGGGAGAGACACGAAACGTATTATTGGGTCTCATTGTGGGGGGGTTCCTATCACCACAAGTCTGAGAGCAGCCTGAGCACATGGTAAGACTAAATGATCTCAGGAAAGAAGGAAGGAGAGAGGGGAAGAAGATGGAGTAGGGGTGAGGGTGGGGGTGGGGGGAGAGGAGTATAATAAAGGGAAAGAACTAACCAATGTGTTTTCAAGTGCACTTTTTTAGTGGGGTTAGAGTCTCCGAGAATTCCCAACATTCAGACAATGCACAAACAGGCCCCACAAGCTTAAGTGCCTTTCATTTTGGACTGAAACCTAAGGTGTTGGCTTCTTGTATGCCTTGTTTGAAGCCACTGGCTGCGGTGGGCTGCAAGCCAGGTGGTGAAGTGGGCAAACAATAGATCCTCTGGAGGACCATTGTCTTATCTGGTACTTGTCTGTCAGGTAGATAATGGCCCCTTGAAGCTCTTCCTGGGTTTCTTCAAGTCTGCTTATCACAAGTCACTTTAACCCTCACATTGTCAAAATGTCTAGCTTTAGTTGTGTTTGTTCATTTGTTTACCTGTGGAATCCAGGCTAGATTCAAACCCCCAGCACTCATTTCTCCTGCCTTTAGCCTCTCAGTCTCTGGGGCTACAGGCATCATAAACTACTGGGCACAACTAGATTACTTTGAAGGAAAATTAAAGAGCCACAATCATAACTGAAGATATTTCCCCCCCCTGAGGAGACGAGTTAACGTTCTGTTATGTTTCAGAGTTTTGTGTGTAGAGTTAGTGTATGGTTTGTGTGTCTGTGTGTGATTGTGTATGTATGTTTATATGTGTGCTGATGTGTGTGTGTGTGTGTGATTGTATATGTTTATATGTGTGGTGGTGGGGTGTGTGTGTTTGTGTGTGTGTGTGATTGTGTATGTATGTTTATATGTGTGGTGGTGGTGTATGTGTGTGTGTGTGTGTGTGTGATTGTATATGTTTATATGTGTGGTGGTGGGGTGTGTGTGTTTGTGTGTGTGTGTGATTGTGTATGTATGTTTATATGTGTGGTGGTGGTGTGTGTGTGTGTGTGTGTGTGTGTGATTGTGTATGTATGTTTATATGTGTGGTGGTGGTGTATGTGTGTGTGTGTGTGTCTGTGTGTAATTGTGTATATATGTTTATATGTGTGCTGATGTGTGTGTGTGTGATTGTATATGTTTATATGTGTGGTGGTGGGGTGTGTGTGTTTGTGTGTGTGTGTGATTGTGTATGTATGTTTATGTGTGGTGGTGGTGTATGTGTGTGTGTGTGTGTCTGTGTGTAATTGTGTATATGTGTTTATATGTGTGCTGCTGATGTGTGTGTGTGTGATTGTATATGTTTATATGTGTGGTGGTGGTGGGTGGGTGTGTCTCTGGGTGATTATGTATGTATGTTTATATATGTGGTGATGAGTGTGTGTGTGTCTGTGTGTGATTGTGTATGTATGTTTATATATGTGGTGTGTGTGTGAGTGTGTGTGTGTGTATTGTAGAATAAATGTGGCATAAAGCAGAAGGAGGAACACTGGGGAGAAAAGGAATGAACGGGGAAAGCAATGCAGGGAGAGGGGATGGGGAGGGATGTAGAGCAGAGGGCCAGGCTTCCGCAGTAATGACGCCTGGACAAGTCACAAGGAAATACACTTGGGAAGCTCGTCAAATGATACAGTTTTTAGGAAGAGGGAATGGAGTTACTTTGGATGGATGGATAAAAAGCCCTATATCAGTAAGTGAAAACCTCAGTGCCAGATGTGGGCTGCTTCTCTGTAAATTGTTGGCTAGGGAGGACCTTGCAGAGCCCAAAATAATATAGGCAACTGTTTAGGCTTATATCTGCCCTCCAGAACTGCATGGTAACAGCCTGTTGATGAGGGCACTGCTTGCCTTGGTCACAGGACAGAGAAAGTTCAGGCTGTAACTGGGCTGGGAGCTTCCTCCCCGCTGGCCAGCCTCAGAATCCCAGAAGGTGCTACAAGGCTGAGGGGGGAATTTTCTTTTCTTCTTCTTCTTTTTTTGTTTTTTTTGTTGTTGTTGTTTTTGTTTTTTTTGAGACAGGATTTCTCTGTGTAGCCTTGGCTGTCCTAGACTCACTTTGTAGACCAGGCTGGCCTCGAACTCACAGCGATCCAGCGATCTGCCTGCCTCTGCCTCCCGAGTGCTGGGATTAAAGGTGTGCACCACCATGCCCGGCTGAGGGGGGCGGAATTTTCAATAGCTATCAGCTATGGACTCCTTCTCCAGGGGGAGACTACTGATGTAATCTGTCACATTTTTCATGGGGGAAGCCAGCCACTCTCCAATTGGATTTGGTGCTGGATCCATAAGAGGACATTGACCTCCAGTGTTGTAAGCCTGGTCAAAAGCCTGTAGCTGAGGAGGTCATGTGCCCTAGGGGAGGAAGTTTCTATAGATTTTTAAAATTTTTTTCTAAGTGGACATGATGTGCCCACCAAAGTGCCTTCTAAGTAACTGTGTTTGTGCCCTGAGCACTACTGCAGTCAGCCATCAGAGAGCGTCAGTTTGCAGCAGAGACTCCTCAAACGTACGCATAATAAGTGACTGTTGAATGTCCAGCCATAAGTGGGATATTGCTCATACCCCCTTCACAGTACAGGGAACATTGTAGAAGATAGGGAGGAAACAAGGTCAAATGTAAAGAAAGGTGGAGGCGGGTAGCAGCGTGGAACACTGATGTGACAGGCCTGGAACTCTCTGCGAGCTCTCAGCATGTGGGATTTCCTGTATGAACTACACACACACACACACACACACACACACAGACACACACATACACAGATACACACACAGACATACACACACAGACACACAAACACATACATACACACACAGACACACACACACACAGACACACACACACACAGACACACAAACACATACATACACACACAGACACACACACATACATACACACACAGACACACACATACATACACACACAGACACACACACATACATACACATAGACACACACACATACATACGCACACAGACACACACATACATACACACACAGACACACACACATACATACACACACAGACACACACACATACATACACACACAGACACACACATGCCAACACCTTCTCAAAGAAGGCAGGGCAGCTGAGCCATGCAATCAGTTCTCCTGCCAATTGATTCAGACCATCATTTTGGTTTTTAGAAGTTGACATCTGGCCACTACTAACCTCAGATAACAGTAGCGGCTGCTGTTCTCAACTGGTTAGCTGAACGGGCCATACGCATGATTTTTTACACTGACAAATGAAAGGCTCCTTGCAAACTCAGTTTTCCCTTCACCAGATTCAACAAAACATAACATCATGAAAGGGGAAGAGAGGAAAAGTGGATACCTTAAGTTAGAATCACCAAGTCCTTGCTGTCTCCCACTACTCCTTAAAAGAAAAAAACTCCCAGGACATTCCATCCCTAAAAGTCCTTTGCATATGGCATAGGCACAATTAAACATGTGCTGGACAGATGAATATAATTAGCTCTCATCATAACATGAGGTAGAATATGTTCCAATCGGCCTGCCTCTGTCTCCTGAGTGCTGGGATTATAGGTGTGCACCACCATGCCCGGCCCATTTTGAAAGTTTTATGGAAGAAAATCCAGCTGAAGGACAGAGGTACATTCTACCCCCCACATGCCACTTCCTACACCATATATTTCCATAACTCAAACATGGGTGCATGTGCGTGTGCCTGTGTGTGTGCCTTTAAGACAAGGTCTCACTGTGGCCCAAGGTCTCAGGCTGACCCAAACTCATGGCAATCTTCTGCCTCTGTCTTCCAAGAACTGGGGTTAAAGGCATGAGCTACAGTGTTTATATAATACCTACATGTAAAAACTGCTGGCCACCAGTGCTCCTCATTTCCTGAACAGCGCCTCTTTCAGTGAGTGCATCATGCCCGATGCAGCAGGAAGCTGCCCAGTTGTGCACAGCCTGCTGTGGTTAGTGCGGTGACCTTGAGGGATAAGGCCTCCTGAGTCTGCCACAGGTGTCAGGACATGTGCCCAGGTGGCTTCCTGCAAATGACTACTCCCCCCCCCCCCCCTCCTTCCGCTGGGTGATTGCATTTCTTCCACCAGCAAAAAACAAAAAAAACCCAAAAAAACAAAAAACAAAAAAACAGGACCATAATAATAGACCATGAGCTCTGTGCATTTTCAAGGAGGTGATACAGCGAAGTTGTTGGTGTGACATGTTGTTGGTGGGCAGTGTGTGTTGGCTCTTTTGGGAGGAAGAATTCTGGTTTTTTTATAGGACATTTTACACATTTACATTTGCTGTGGGTTGAAGGAACATTGTGTTTTCTTTTATTGTTACTTTTACTCTTTTGTGCCTTTTTACTAGACCTCTAGTGGTTTTTGTACTCCCTGAAATTTAAAGGCTCATCGTTTATTGAGCCTTATTATCTAGGTTCCCAGACACTAAACTGACAAGCTTCCTGGAAACACACACACATGCTGGCCCCAAAGTCCTGCCGCTGGAGATAGCACCAGGCATGTCTTGCTTATTGAGATAAGGTAGCTCACTTTAGATCTTGTTTGGGCTCTTAACTGCTTTTATTCTTTAAGCTGTTAAACATGTAATTGGCAAGGTAAGGTTGTAAACTCAGATTTTAGGTTTTTCTCTGGCCTGAAGCAACCTCTTCCGTGTTACTCTCTATGCGCTGTATCCTGTGTTCTTCTGTTTAGTCTTGGCTGTCACAACCAGAAAGACAGAAACACATTTTTCTTGCATCTATAGAATCCTTAACAGAGAACGTTGAATTCTCTGATAGATGTGATGGTATGTATGTGTTTTCCTAGCACTGGGAAGGTGAAGACAGCCAAATTGGAAGTTCAAAACCATGCCAACCTATAGTGTGGGCCTGAGACCAGCCTGTGCCGTGTGAGACCTTATCTCGAAAAACCTGGGAAAACAAAACCAGTGAAATCCTAAAGCCCAGACTTGGAACTCGGGACAGAGTTTTGCTCTGTTTCGGCATCCACGGGAGCTTTGAGAGTTCTAAATGGAGGATGGGTTGGTTGTCTGTTCAGGGACCAGGAACAGCCTTGCAGACTCCTATAGCAGAAGAGGCAGAGAGCCACGCTTGCGTAGCATTTGAATTCTGTTTGGCATTAAGGCTTGTCAGATCCCAGCTTCATGACTGTCCCCCTGCCAAATGCATGTATGACTACAGACCCAATTTAGCTCACCACCGAGGAGCCCCTCACGCACTCAGACTGCGTAAAGTAAGGGTTCAGCCTTCTGTGGCTTTACAAATGGGGCAAAATCTGTTTCTGCCTTCGTGGGGCTCAGAAGTGTATCTTCCTTTTTGTTCTGACTAAAATTACTTGTTACCTCTGCTGTTTGACTGGAGGATAGATGAATAATATTCTGCAATGGCTGATTTTTTTTCTGGTCCCCAAGATTCTCTGAGAAAGTTTTCACACAGTGCAGATGCTCTTCCACTTACAAAGAAGCTATATCCCAATAAACTCATGGCAAGCTGAAAACATAGTCAGGAAGCACTTAGCACACACAACCCATGGAACACTGTAGCTTGGTTTACCTGCTCTAAGGGTATTGTGAACATTTGTGTCAGCCTACTGTAGCAGACTATTATGAGGAAGAATCTGTCTGTACATCAGTGATCAGGAAAACAGTAAATTTCTTTAAAAGTGTCTTCCTACTGAAGACATGGCACTCTAGCACAGTCACACCAAAAACTCCAGTCCTGACCTGTGCTTACAGGTGGGTAAAAGGTGACTGTCACTTAAGTCCCATCCCCAGTACCATCCACAATGGCACTGCAACATGCCTGTGTGCATGCCCACACATCCAAACAGAATCCACTGACTTATTTTTTTTAACTTGTAAGTTGAACAATTATAAATTAGCGACTATCTCTTTGTGACCATTTTATTCAAATTATTAATTTTATACCTAAGAGCTTTAATTTTCAATTTACTTTTATTTTATTTATTTATTTATTTATTTATTTATTTATTTATTTTTGGTCTGTGCCAGTCTGTTGGAAACAGGGACTGGCTAAAGTTGGCCTATAATCCCAGCACTCAGGAGTCAAAGGCAGGCAGATCTCTGTGAGTTTGAGGCCTGGGATACAGTTTAGTCCAGGACAGCCAAGGCTACACAGAGAAAAACCCTGTCTCAGCAAAGTAACAACAACAACAACAAAAGGGGCTGCCCTGGAACTCACTGTGTAGACCAGGCTGCCGTGGAACTTGTGAAGATCCTCCTGCCTCCACCTTTGCCTCTGCTTCTGCCTCAGGAGTACTAGAATGACAGACACTTGGCAGTCATAGTATTCACAGAGTTTTTCTCACTCCTAAACTTATATCAGGAAAT
Source organism: Acomys russatus (assembly GCF_903995435.1). Classification (NCBI taxonomy): domain Eukaryota; kingdom Metazoa; phylum Chordata; class Mammalia; order Rodentia; family Muridae; genus Acomys; species Acomys russatus. The sequence continues at coordinate 31,606,314 of NC_067157.1, read as the reverse complement.
TTTGGTGATGTTGGCTGTTCTTGGTCGTCAACTTGACTACATCTGGAACTAAAACTCAAAAATGGAGGGCACACCTGTGAGGAATGTTTGCTTAATTTTAAGTAGGAACATCCACTTCTAATCCAGATTTTGGTGCAGGAAGACACATCTTTAATTCAGATTATTTGAACTGGAAAAAAAAAAAGATATGCCTTTAATCTAGATCTTAAGGTGGGAAGACACACCTTTAACCTGAGCCACACCCTTCAGCCTTATAAGAGCCTAAGAGAAGGAAGCTTGCTCTCTTGGCACGGGTCGCCCTCACCTTGCTAGTATGTCCATCCCTCACTGGCATGAGTGCCGACTTCTTTGGGGTCACAGCATCTACTGAAAACCGATGGAGACATCCAGCCTCACAGACAAGCAGCTACGGGATTCTTGGGCTTCTCGTTAGCAGCCAGCGAGTGCTGGGTTAGCTGCACTACAGCCTGTAAGTCATTTTGAGGCATCTCTCCTCCCCTGATGCAGAGAAGGGTCCACTCTAGGAGTTGCTATCACTCTAGAGCAGTGGTTCTTCCTACTGCTGCGACCTTTTACTACAGTTCCTCATGTTGTGGAGACCCCCAGCCACAAGGTTATTTTCTCGTTGCTACTTCATAGCTGTTGTGAATCATAATAAAACATCTGGTGTCCAGGATATCTGCTGTGTGACTCCTAAAAGGGTCATGACCCACATGTTGAAAACTGCTATTCTACAGAAACCTGAGAAACACACATTTTTTTGTCATTTTAAAAATGCAAGATAATGAAGGCAACTCATACTTTTAGGAACGTTGTCTTTCTCCCATTTCAACAAAATTTCCCTCATCCTATTATCATATGTGAAACTAATGGATCAAAAAATACCTAACGATGTTAGTTGTAGCAAAGTTAAAATGTTCTGAAGTGCTGGGGATACAGTTCAGTTGGTGGGGTGTCCGTCTCTTTCATACACAAAGCCATGGGCTCCATCCCCAGGACCACATAAGCCAGCACTTTGGAGGTAGAAACAAGGGGTCAGACAGAAAGACAAACCAAACTAGAAAGGAGATTTATTGCTGGCAAGTGGATTTCTAAATTTAAGGCCAGCCTGATCCACAGAGTTCCAGGACAGCCAGGGAGGGCTACCCAGAAGACCAGTCTCAAAGGACAAAGCTATCTTCAGCAAAAGGAGCATTTGTATGAGGAGATATTTTAATTCCAAACATCTGTTCCACATGTATATGAATATATTTGTACCAGCATATACACAGACACACATTATAAATATAAGTATATATAGTAATATAAGAAAAAAATCAATGAACCAAATGGTTTTTGGAATTTGGAATTTTGACCTTAATAACAGGACTATATTTTATTAGATAAATTACAGGTCTTCAGACAAGATATCATATATTCGAGCCTGTCTTGGAATTTACTATGCAGCTGTGATGACCATGAATTATTTGTTTGGTTTTTTTGTTTTGTTTTGTTTTTGTTTTTGAGACAGAGTTTCTCCCTGTAGCCCTGGCTGTCCTGGAACTCTCTTTGTAAACCAGGCTGGCCTTGAACTCATAGTGATCCACCCGCCGCTGCCTCCCGAGTGCGAGTGCTGGGATTAAAGGCGTGCGCCACCAGGCCCATATATGGACTTTGCTTCTTAATAAAAATGGATGCAGAGAAAAGGAACACTGGGAGGTGGAGCTGTGTCTAAATGGAGAAAACTAGAAATGAGAATAGAAGCAGGTATTAGGTTGAGAGCTCATACAAAACAAAGTGGTCCTGATTAAAACTCTGGTGCATTGTGGTGTAGCCTGACAGAAAATGGAGAACACAGGAGGACTTAGGAAAAGATAGTCTCAGGGTGGCCTGGGGGCCTGGAATCAGCATCATGAGTCACATGGCTCCCTAACTTTTACCTCCCTTTTTGGAAGTGCATGGCAACCAGCTGTTTCCACTGATTAGTTTTGTTTCTTAGAGGAAAATTTTGTGCTAACAGCTAGGTTGTACTGTCCTTGTGGACATTAAATGGCATAACCTACTTGTGTTCTCAAATTGTTCACCAGCCTAATCTCATCTGTCTTTCTCATCATCCTTTGTGGTTAGCAAAATGGCTGTTAGCCATGAGGACACTTGACCTGGAGAACTTTACTCAGCCTAGTGATGAGCCCTAAAGGCTGAACAGAACTGGAAAGCCAGATTTCCTGGCAGCACTGCTAGCTGAATGTGCTTTGGGGAAAGGACAATTCAAACTGGGATGTGATCTTGAGGGTAAGCCCAAGGAACTGGGGACAGAAGATGAAAAGTGCGGGATGAACCGCGCTGTCTCCTGGCCTGCCCAACGCCGTGTTGAGTTCTTTGGAGAAACAGACAACAGTTTACACCCTGGAAAGCTCAGATGGTAAAAACAATGGGTGGAATTGTAGAATATTAATAAAATATTGTAAATGTATGTTTAAATAGTAGTGGCTATCTAACATAGGTGAAGGGCTGCCGTTGGGTCAGATAAGGGTGCAGAGTACAGATAATTTCTGGTTTATAAAGGCCCGATTAACTGAATTTGACTCAGAGGAAACTGTGCATTGTACCCTGGATGCAGGCTGTGGGATGCTGTCATGATACACCACTGTGGGCTGATGTATCCTGAGACTGTTTAAGGTAAGACAGATGCAGCCGCGATGTCCCATAGCTTAGATGTGTTAAGTCGCTTTTGTGTTTCGTTTCATTCTGTTGAGACAGGGTCTCACTAGCTTATCCTGAAACTCAAGATCCAAAATCCTTCCGCCTTACCCTTTCCGCCATGAGTGCCGGGGTGGCAGACCTACACCACCTACACCACCACATCTGGCTATTATTTTCAACTTGCTTTTAAACGTGTGCTGACAAGGCCGTACGTGTTTACGGGCTTAAAAGTGGGCTTTTAGCGTCAGAAGCATCTAGAGTTGGTTTCTGGCTCTGTTCGTTTCTGTATCGTATCACACAATGCTGCCCTTTGAAATTGCAGCTCTTAAGAGATGGGAGATGAAAACAGTAAACGGTTTTTCACAGTCATGGGAGCTGGGTGAGGAATTGCATAAGGAGTGTTAGGCATAGTGTGTGGCACTTATTAAAAGCCATTCAGCGAATGCTAGCTAACTGTTATAATAGATGAGTGAAACTGCAGAAGCCACAGAAGCTACCAAGGGAATCTTTTCGTTTCTGCCTATCAATATGTCCTTAGCAACTGCATGGGCCCTCCTGGCTTTAGAACGTACAGAAGAGCTTTTCTGTCCACACCTAAATAAGGATATTAAAGCCTCCTCGCCTAAGAAAGAGCATTTGGTGCTAGCTAGTTATGGTGGAGGCAGGCTTTTGGAATGACAAATCAGGCTGGAGAGATGGCTCAGTGGTTAAGAGCACTGGCTGCTCTTCCAGAGGTCTTGGGTTTGGGTCGCAGCACCCACATGGTGGTCCACAATCATCTATAACTACAGTTCCAGGAGACTTGATACCTGGCTTCCTTGGGCACCAAGCATGCAAATGGTTCACAGACATAAATTCAGGCAAAATACCCTCACACTAAAAATAAATCTTAAAAATAAGAACAATTAGACAAGACCTTTACCAGTGACTAGAGTTATAATTAGCACCACAAGTGGCTACAGCAGCCTTATGAGAGAGCACAATACTAAAGCTATGAGGATGGACTCTTCTACCTTGGGGCTGTGGCACTCTGGAGAGCTGGCCCTGTCCCTCTTAAAAGCAGGTGTGCCTGCCCTGTGGGCTTGGGTTGGGGAAGAGCTGGAAGGCTGACCCAGGCGCATATCCAAGGCTCACCTGGGTGAATTGTCTCACCCCAGCACTTACCCCTTCTAAGAGCTGCTGGAGCCCATGAAGGGGGGCTGGTCCTGAAGAGGCAAAACTGAAGGATCTCCATGACTCAGGGCAACCAGAGGACATACAAGAGAAGTCTGTGTAGCCTTGGCTGTCCTGGAACTCGTTCTGTAGACCAGGCTAACCTCATTCAGAGATCCCTGTCTCTGCCTCCTGAGTGCTGGAATTAAAGGTGTACCCTGGCAGGTCAACAAGACTGCTTACTCCTTCCCAAAAACTTCTACCAATAGGGGACTGAGTATTCAGATATATGGGCCTATGTGGGCTGTTCTTTTTTTAAAAAAAAATAATTTCTTTTTAATTTTATTATGTGCATTGGTGTGAGAGTGTCAGAGCCATTGGAACTGGCATTACAGACAGTTGTGAGCTGCCATGTGGTGGCTGGGAATTGAACCTGGGTCCTTTCGAAGAGCAGACAGTGCTCTTAACCACTAGACCATCTCTCCAGCCCCATTCTTATTCAAACTACCAAGAGATTATACAAGGAGTTAAGTTTCTACTCCCCAAAGCCTCTGACTTTGGTCACCGCTGTCTGTCCATAAGTCTGTGATGGCAGAGTGTCAGCAGAAAAGGCCACATTGAATCCCCAATATGGCGCCACTTCCAGAGTCAAAAACCCAGCTGTCTCGGAGCAAGTTGATCCTATCTGCCCCCTTCCACCATAGACGAGGTAGCATTTCCTCTTATCTGGGACAGCCATTTCTGCATGAAGAGTGCTTCTCCTTTCACACCCCGCTCCTGCTGAAGCCCTGCCATCACAGGTTGTCACACAGCACCTTACCCGCTATCCTACTCACCTGACGGAGCACTTTAAACATGAAGAACTGCAGCAGTGAGCTTGCGCACGTGGAAATCTGTCCCGCATTCCCCTCCATCCTGAGGCAGGGGACTTAGTGAGAGAGCACAGCAGTGCTCTCCTGCAATCTCAGTTACAGTGACAGGTCTCAGCAAGATTCTTCAGCAGGCTATGTGGGGTGGTTGGGATGGGAACGGCCCCCACAGGCACATGTTTGAGTGCTTGGTCCCCAGTTAGCGTAAACTCTTTCAGAAGGACTAGAAAGTGCGGCCTTCTCGGTAGGTCACTTGGTGTGGGCTTTGAGGTTTCAGAACCCCATGCCAGTCCCAGGCTCTCATTCCATCTTTTTCTTTCTACCTGCTCCCTGCAGATCCAGATATAAAAGCTCTTAGCTACTGTTTTGGTGTCATGCCTGCCTGCTTCCTGCCATAATGGGTCATGGTCTAGCTCCCTGAAACTGTAAGCCAGCCCCCAGTTACAGGTTCTGTTCTATAAATTGCCTTGGCCATGGTGTTCTCCTACGGCAAGAGGACAGTTAATAATAAGACACTGTATGTGTTCTGAGTAGACATCCTGTACAGCTTCCTCCATGGGATGCTCTCCATACCCAGGCTTCAGGTTATCAGCCCAAGGGATAAAGGGTTGGGAAAGGACGTGACACCTCTCATTAGGCCCCCAGTGACTCACCAGCAGAGTTACTACCTGTTTTTGTAACTTCATGCTCTGCTGACCCAGATATCTTAGTTCTAGAGGGAGAATGTTTCCATCAGGAGACAGAATAAAAAAAAAATTCCATTGAATTGGGAGTTAAAAAGATGACTGACCAATTTGTCTCCTCATGTCTCTAAGTCAACAAGGTAAGAAGGGGGGGGGGGGTTACAGTATTGATGAGGGTGACTGATCTGGCCCAATGAGGGGAAATTGGACTGGTACTCCACAGAGGAGGTGTGGAGACGTATGTATGAGTACAGGAGCTCCTACCAGGGACCTCTCAGTGTTTTATCTCCTAATTAAAGTCAATGGGAAACGACAAGAACCCAATTCAGAAGGAAATACGAAAGGTTTAGGCCCTTCCGCAGTGAATATTGTGTCACTCTCCCAATTTAAAAATGAGAACAACACACACACCCACTTTAGGGTTTACTGAGGAACCAGGCGATGGATGTGGTTGTAAACACTGACTGTGTTCACATGGCCAGTTACAGAGAGAGCTGCTGCTGCCATGAAGTAACGCTCATGTTTTATTATGATGACCTCCGCGTGAAGCAGGGTGTAGTGGCGTACCTTTTTAATCCCAGCACTCCAGAGGCAGAGGCAGGTAGATGAGGTCCAGGCCATTCTTGTCTACAAAATGAGGCTAGGACTACCAGGGCTCTGTTACACAGAGAAACTCTCTCTCAAAAATAAAAGATAAAAAAGAATATAAAACAAAAACAAAAAGATCCAACCGACCAACAACAACAAAAGAAACCAACAACAAAAAAGGCTACCTCTGTGAATATTGATAAATGTTCTCTCTGCTCTTTATTCTCTTTTATGTAACCTAACATATATTAACTCACAATCGGGAAGAGTAGAGATCCTCTCCTTTGGAGAAGGGAATCACTGCATTTTTGATTGGACACCAAATAGATATCTCCTGTTAGGCAAAGCCATTACATCTTATTGTCATCTTTAATTTGGAAATTAAGCATGGTTTAACCAGCTCTGTGTGGGGTTTTAGACTCACAGCACATTGATTTCTGATGGTTAGTTGTAGGTGTCACCTTCTCTGAGTTAAGGGATATCTACAGGACTGGGATGTATGTGTGGCATGTGAGTGGGTGGATGGAGCAGGGAGTGTCTCTACCTGCTGTTGGCTGGAGGCCTGAATAAAACAAAAAAGGAGAAAAGGTGATTCTCATTTATACTCCACACCCATACATACACTTCATCTCTTGTCTTTGGATGTCATAATGCCAGATTACTTGTGTTTGAACGCAGCAGCACCAAACATAATGGCACATGCTTGTAGGAGGAAAAGGATCAGAAGGTCAAGGTTATCTTTGGCTAACACTAAGTTCAAAGCCAGTCTGTCTCAAAAGGACTGAGAGAGAGAGAGACAGACAGAGAGACAGACAGAGAGACAGAGACACACAGAGAGACACACAGAAAGACACGGAGTGAGAGAGACAGAGAGACAGAGACAGAGAATACATATTTCTAAGGGTCAAATATGTCCCAAGTCATATTTTGGTGACATCAAGGTACAGCTAGTTCTTAGGAAAAATAGCTAGGGTCAGAAATTCTCCTAAGCTTTTGAACAAGTGTTATTCAACTTAACAAAGTACAGTTCACGGCCTCCTTGTGTGCAGCAGTGCCATGCCACATTTGTCTTGTAATAAACCTGTTCTTGGTGCCACTGAAGATCTGTTAGAGGAAAGCTATGAGACCAGCAGCCGCTGGAATGACCTCTTGGGAACACTCAGGCCTTCCCTTCTGCGACCTTACAGGCTCCCCCCACCCCCCTCCGCAGCAGGTCTCTGTTGGCATTCAATCTGTCTCAACAATGGTGAGCAATTAAAAGCTCTTGGACCTCACTTTTCACTTATTCTGCATTTTGACCCTCAGCAGCAACTTTTACTTCAAACACTTGGTAAATAAGCATTGAGTTGTCTTGGCGCTTAGTTCCTGGGTATGACATCTTTGGGAACCTAGTGTGGGTGGGACAGTGCAGAAAGGGGAAGCTAGAGAACAAAGTGAATAATCCTTCAGCCTTTATCATGGAATTTCTACCACCCAGCCTCTCTGTGGCTCAGGTGAAGGGACTTACACTGCAAATCACAGCACAAAAAATTAATTGGGCTTCCATCATTTGAGGCCTTTTATATGAAGTTGTGATGTAGATAGCCAACAGAGAAAAGCATATTTTCTTTTTCTTTCTTTTTATTTACTTATTTATTTATTTTGGTTTTTTTCGAGACAGGGTCTCTCTATGTAGCCTTAGCTGTCCAGGACTCGCTTTGTAGACCAGGTTGGCCTTGAACTCACAGCGATCCACCTGCCTCTGCCTCCCGAGTGCTGGGATTAAAGGCGTGTGCCACCACCACCCGGCTAAAAGCATATTTTCTATGTGAAAGTCTACCTTGAAAGGCACATAATAAGTTCTTTATCTTCATTATTTCCCACAATTCATGGGGTGGAAATATCAGTCGCTCCACTCTGCAGGTGACGAGATTAAGGTGTGGGGAACACCTGTAAATTCTTGCAGGTAGCAGGCCTCAAGCAGAGCCACGTGTGCACTCTCTTACTCTTTTATCCATGTACTGTCACTCTGGAAGCTGTGTAAGTGACAAAAAAAATATGAGGGGTCGGGATGAAAAGGACGCTAGTGCAAATGAAAAGACATCAACCAGTTCTCCAGCCATCCCTGCTAGGGGTTTCCCCAATACTACTTAATATCCTATTGTCTTCTCTCTGCCCTCTGTGGCCAGGGGCTGTAGAACACTGTCCTTAGGGGTACTTCAACTGTTCTAGCTTCTTCCTAGAACAGTTACAGGCTTGGTATGGGAAAGATTTCATGGGAGACTTGTACTGAGCCCACTAAGACCTTTAGGTTTCACTTCTGACAGATACATCTGTCAGAAATTGTGGCGTGTTTTCTTTCTACGGGCACTATCTAAATCAGGAGAGGTGTCCAAAAAAGCACCCCCCCCCTTTTTTTTTAGCCATCTCCAACTTGGTTCCAACGTTCATAAGCAAGTCTCAAGGAAAGGACCTGCAAAGAAATGCCAAGTTCGCCAACCATGGGGGCGCATGCCTTTAATCCCAGGCAGAGGCAGACAGATTGCTGTGAGTTGGAGGCCAGCCTGGTCTACAAAGTGAGTCCAGGACAGTCAAGGCTACACAGAGAGACCCTGTCTCAAAAAAACAAAACCAACCAAACAAGCCAGGTTCTGTGCTCCTGGTGCCTAAGAGCAGGTTTTGAGATTCAAATTGCACAGGTGGATGGATTCCCCCTGGAGTGACTGAAACCGGAGGCAGGAACATGGGCCCCTCAACCCATCGCATCATTGAGATTAGCTTGTATGAGATGATAACTGGCCTTTTAACATGTAGGTGACTAGCCATAAGGCCATGTCAACAATCTGCAAGGCTTTCCGTGAGGCCACACATCGTGTTTGATCAGCCAAATCTTAAAATACCTAAACACAAGGCTCTTGATATTTTCTAAACATTTTATTTGCTGTTCACTGTATGGTGTGAAATCAGTCCCCGGCAACATTCCACAAATGGGGGAACTAAGCTGGGTTTTCAGCCCGTCATAGACTTACCTGCTTGTTACTATCTAGATTTTCATTCTTCCAAGTTACACTGTCTCCCCTAATTAACCTTTAAAACTTCTCTTTCTAGAAAGAATGTCCATAGAACACTGGTGTTACCATTCCCTGGGCCGGGGAGCCCCACCATAAATGAAGCATGTGGTAATGTGGGTTTTAATAACTCTTAATGACATTATTGTGGGCGATGTATACGTCCTAGTCTTCTGCCGTACCACTCTCATCTTCCTGCACGTCACTTTTGACAGTTGCAGATCTGGATGGCAATAATGATGATAGAAACCGTGCTCTATAAATAGATGCCTAGCCACCACTTGTCCGTAATAGCTGTCATGAATCAACTCATTTGTCGTCATTTTCCCCTCGGGGATTACTATTTTAATAGAAAGACATGGTCTTGGGTGACAGCCTCCAACAGAAACTCTCAGCTCAGTTGCTCTCTACAGTAATTGCACTCTCTCTGTTCTGTGTGTTTTGAGAATGCCCCCAAGGAAGGGCTTCTACATACATTGCCAATGAGCATAAAAAAGTGGGGGGAATCTATAGAATCTTGAGCAACACAAGTTATTTTCTTGTTGTCAGTGGAATGAAAGTCTAGGTAGGCAAGGCCAGCAGAGTCGACTTGAGGGAGCCCAAGAGTAGACGTAGCATTTCAAACCATTTCCTCTAATATATGGAGAAACCGCCACTTGTGAGACTTTGAATTGAGTAGTAGTCATTTTAAACTGTCATGCTATTTGGATAGTCTATTTTTCTTTTCTTAATTTGTGTGTGTGTGTGTGTGTGTGTGTTTCCAGACAGGGTTTCTCTGTGTAGCCTTGGCTGTCCTAGACTCACTTTGTAGAGCAGGCTGGCCTAGAACTCATATCGATCTGCCTGCCTCTGCCTCCCAAGTGCTGGGATTAAAGGCGTGTGCTACCATGCCCAGTTGGATAGTCTATTTTCAACAAAACAACTTTGTGCTTTACTGGAAAATGTTTTTGCTTCAGTTTTCATCTTGGTAAGCCATTTCCACAAGAGTTTTTGGTTGTGTTTTAAGCAATACTGGAGCATATTTGTGAGACCACTGGCTTAGAGAGTGTCGGTTACATAATTAACCAGTCTCCAGTCAAAGCTCAGTACTTTCTAGCTGCAGGAGAAATTGCAGGGCGAGTGAAGCAACCCGACCTTCTGGAGTTCTCCAGAGAACTTGATCGCCCTCTAGGCTGCAGACATCAGCTGAGTCTGTCAGGCCGGTAGGCCACTTAGCCGCGAGGGAGGAACTGGGAACTGGACCGGATAACCTCCTGGTAGGAGGACTATCTGGACCAAGAAAGGAAGAACAGATCAAGTGGTTGAATAGCTGCCACAGGGCAGCCTCATGCCGTGCACGGTTAGCAGGCGCATCGAACAGTCCTCCAGTCTCCCTCCCCCCTCCACTGCCTTGTGTCACCTTCCTGTTCGGAAGTCTTAGTAGGTTGCTGGGACAGAACTGGGGGCGCCTGCTCCACCCATCAGGTATCCGGTTGGAAGAAAAGCCAGTCTCAACAACTTGATTCCCCCTTCTGTCAAATGATAAGGTTAGCAGACCGTCCGTCTCCAATCGCTGACGGTTCCGGGCAAGGGGGAGAAAGGGCACATCCAAATCGGCCCTTTTCTGTTCCAACCACAAATATATGGTTGTGTCTTCTCTTTATTGCACTTGGAGGCCTCTAACTTGAATTCCATGTTGCTCTTGGAATGCAAGCCTGAGAGCTTTCCTTAGAGACCAAACCCTGTGCGTTCCCCCTCTCCGCCCCCCTGCACTGATTTGCGGTGATAATCAGTTTAGTTACATTTCTTGTGTGTCTTGCTGGTGAAATAAGCCTAGGACGCTGATGACTGTAATTTTCTGGATGATGTTGCAACGGCGGGATAAATAGCTCAGTGGCTGAACTTTGCAGCTTGTTCCTTTCCTGTATGTAAATTCCCTTTAGATATAAAGTGGGGTTCAGAACAGACCGGCAATAACAGCCTCTGCCTGGCGCTCCCATGTCCTCTGGCGCTTCCAGCAGCCTCTTCAGAAACTCATAGCCTGGGGGCTAACTCGGGCGGTAACTAGCTCTTCCTCGGGACCTCCATAAAGTGTCCCAGCCTTCACATTCCCAGCACTGTGAAGAATGAAAGAGGAGACCATACGATCCCCTTGGAAAGGTTCGTGCGTTGAGTGCCATAGTTTGGATGGGACGGGAAAAACAAAGGTATCTGGGGGCGGCATGGGGAAGCTGCGAGCATTAGGTGATGTACTTGCGAGGGTCTGATGGAAGGCAGTCATTCTGATTTACTGTTTTTAAACAAATAAGCAAACTTTGTGATGTGTTTCTTTTCCTAGAAGGAAAGTTATCAGGCAGGTGGGGGGCAGGGCAGGACCAGGCTAAATAAATGACTGGTGGTGCCACATGGTTTGTGGAGGCACCCGCTGGCAATAACAAAGTTCATGGTGTGTGCATAATTCAGAGCACGGAAAAAGCAGCTTGGGTTGGCTGCTGTGATTTTGGGATCGCCCACACCTTGTTTTAGGCTGCAGTGCCAATTTTGGGCACCCTGCGTGTATTTGAAGAGCGGGTACTAAGCAAAATGTGCCTCTTGGAGAGAGCATGTGCATCCCCCTGATCCCTGGTCCCCTCTGGCTGTCCGAACTGAGCAATCCAGTAGCAGTAGCAGATAAGACGAGAGATCATACTAGGTGGCTGCGGCTACGGCTTACAAATGAACCGCTGCCCAAGCTTCGCATCTTTCCTGCTGGACAACTAGTATTTTGGAGTGTTTCAGCTTTAAAATGCTAGGCCCTTCGCAGCAAGGGTTCACAGCAGGGCAGTCGCCGCAGACTGCAGCGCCGGTTACTTGTAGCCGCCTTCCCCCCTGGGCCCAGACCTGGAGCTCCGGGCTTCCTAGCCAGCGCTGGCGCGCGTCCCCGCGTTGGCGGTCAAGCTGCAGCGCCAGGCATCCCCCAGCGGCGGGGTTACTGTAAGGCACCTCATTCCTCTGCCCAACCCAAGCTGCCTCCTGCAGGTTTCCCCTGTCCTCAGCTTTCTGAGAGGAGCCTCTTAACAAATAAACAGTTAACGGGGTTCAGTTATATGTGAACTTGAGAAAAAAAAAAGGTGATAACATTAAGACTAACGCAATCAGCCATGAGGTAACCCAAAGGAGGGCAGGGGAGATGAGAAAGAACAGGCAATGCAACGCCCTCATGCAGTTTTCTTTTGAGGGGCTAGCACCCAGGCAGGAGTATTGATGGCGCAAGGGTCACTCTAGGTCGGCCCCGGAGAGAAAACTCCGTCTCCCTCTAACGGGCCACCTCTTCACGTGTTCTTGGCATGGCTAGGATTAAAATTTGCAAGGCTCAAAATTTATGTGCGGAAGGGACAGAATGTTCTCGGAGATTAGTTGGGGGGGGGGGAAGTGAAATGAAGATTGTACTTTTTCTTGTAGTGCAGACCTATTTCCTCCCCCTCCCCTACACATTCCTGACCCCCCTCCCCCCGCTCTTTCCTTCCTTCCTCCCTCCTCTTCCAAGTTCTGGGATTTTTCAGCCTTGCTTGGTTTTTGGCTAAAAGCACAAAAAAGGCGTTTTCGGAAGCGACTCGGCCGTGCACAAGGGCCATTTGTTTGTTTTGGGACTGGGGCAGGAAATCTTGCCGGCCTGAGTCACGGCGGCTCCTTCAAGGAAGCGTCAGTGTTCGCCGATCGGTCGCCATCGCCCGCTGCGCGCCCCTCGCTCCGGCAGCCATGGGGGAGATGCAGGGCGCGCTGGCTCGGGCTCGACTCGAGTCTTTGCTCCGGCCCCGCCACAAAAAGCGGGCGGAGGCGCAGAAAAGGAGCGAGTCGGTCCTGCTGAGCGGACTGGGTAAGCGCCGCCGCCCCGGCCCGGTGGGGACTCGCCTCCGGAGGGGCAGGGATGTGGGTGGAGGTCGGATGGAGACCGGGGTACGGTGCTGGAACTTGGAAAGTGAGCAGCGGGCCGGGAGACGGAGGAGGGAGAGGTGGGCGCTGAGCCCTGCGATGTGGCGCTCCACTCGGGCAGTACGGGAGAGGAAATGGAAAATCACTGGGACTCTCCACTCCTCCAGTCCCCTCCTCCCGGCCCGGCAGAGCGTAGCCGAGTGCAGCCCCGCGCGGGGTTCCGCGCGCACAGCCACCGGGGACCCTTGGTCCTGCCTTGGGGCGGCCAGCCCAGCTTGCTCCGGACCAGGCGGCCAGCCGCCCGCGTCCACCCGCATCTCGGTGAGCAGCCGGCGCGGCGGCAGGGGCGTGGCCTCGCGGTGGTGGGCGGAGCTCAGAGCCTTCTCGTCCCTCCGGTCCCGCCCCCTCGCGGCGCAGGGCTTATAAAGCCGGTCGCGCGACCGGAGCCCACAGTTGTTGCCTGAGCCAGTTTCACTGCTTCCAACTATCTCCCTGTACTCTTTTTCGGGGCGATGACTGTGAAAACCGAGGCTGCTAAAAGCACCCTCACCTACTCCAGAATGAGGGGAATGGTAGCGATTCTCATTGGTGAGTGTTGGAAACGCACCGGCCTTGTGTAGGAGAGACGACGTGGGAAAGTTCGAGGGTGTAGAAGGACCAGAGTCAGATTAGCCTGTGGCGTCGGACGTTACCGAGCCGCCTAAACCTTTTTTTTTCTCTCTCTCTCTTTAACTTATAGCTTTTATGAAACAGAGAAGGATGGGCCTGAACGATTTATTCAGAAGATTGCCAACAACTCCTATGCATGCAAACAGTAAGTTTGGGGTTATTGGAGGAAAAGAAAAGAATTGTTTACATTTACGATCAGCCAATACTTACTTATTACCACTTGTTAAGGGGGGGGGGGGGAGCTTAAGTCTTTTCTCCAGGGCAGAGATCTCTTCTGGTCTTGAGCAAACTGGCTTAGTTTAAACATTTAAAACATTCATTAATTATGGTTACAGCTTGCCCCAGAGATGTAAGAAATTCTCGTGATGTTTACCAGATCGAGGTCCTCTCTCGGTGAACAAACCTTAATTTGTATTTTAACCGGGATGCTTTCTTTACCTACCGTTTCTGTAGGTAATTCATTCGGATGTTTTTGGTTTAAATACCGACCGGTTGAGTCAGAAATTAGAGTTGTGTTTGTGTGCCCTCTGGTGGCGAATTAAGAGTTTCTAAACCGGCCTTTTAATCTCCGCAGCCCTGAAGTCCAATCTATTTTGAAAATCTCCCAACCTCAGGAGCCCGAGCTTATGAACGCCAACCCCTCTCCGGTAAGTACCCTCTTTCTTGTCTGTGAGGGAGAATCCTAAGTGAATCGGCATTTCTGTAGTGGCTAGTCAAGGCGGCATTTGTAAAAAGTTATTGCTAAGTCAGGAATGTCTGTCCACAACATCACAAGTGGCATAAGTTTAAGTACTGAGTCACTGGAATGTTTTGAAAGGCATAGTTCGTAAACGTTCATCTGTTAACAGTAAGGCTGTGTTAAACGATGATGTTTTGTTTTCTAGCCAAGTCCTTCTCAACAAATCAACCTCGGTCCGTCCTCCAATCCTCACGCCAAACCGTCTGACTTCCACTTCCTGAAAGTGATTGGAAAGGGCAGTTTTGGAAAGGTTCTCCTAGCAAGACACAAGGCAGAAGAAGCATTCTATGCCGTCAAAGTCTTGCAGAAGAAAGCCATCCTGAAAAAGAAGGAGGTACAAGCGCCACCTGGTGGCTGGGGCTCTCAGGCCTCGTGAATAAGTTTGAACCTTTGGTTTGGTGCCAAATTGAAATCTGAATTTGCCACTGATTGTCATCTTTTTCCCCACGCCTAGGAGAAGCATATTATGTCAGAGAGGAATGTTCTGCTGAAGAACGTGAAACATCCTTTCCTGGTGGGCCTTCACTTCTCTTTCCAGACCGCTGACAAACTCTACTTTGTTCTAGACTACATCAACGGTGGAGAGGTGAGCTGCGGGAGTAGCTGCAGGTTCTCTGCTTAGTTCGCTTGATTAGTTTTTAAGATACGTAAGGGGGTGGGGTACTACCAGAATTAGTTTTGTTTTGTTTTGTTTTGTTTCATATACTACCAAGTTTCAGAGTTAACCTATCATTTCAGGCCACTTGCTGTATGTAACCTTTCTCTTCAGGCCTGATTTCTCTGGCAGGCCTGATTAAATGAGCCCACTCAGCCTTGCTCTGTTTTTGTCTCTCACAGCTGTTCTACCATCTCCAGAGGGAGCGCTGCTTCCTGGAACCACGGGCTCGCTTCTACGCTGCTGAAATAGCTAGTGCCTTGGGCTATCTGCACTCCCTAAATATCGTTTATAGGTAAGAGTCAGGGCTACCTTGCTGGGAAGGAGGGGCCTGGCAGAACCTTTGGAGTCATAACGTAGTGTGATATTATGTGCAATTTGGTCACTTCTGAAAGCTTCCCCCAGCACGTGAGCGGTCTTGACTCCAGCACCAAGAGGGTGGGGCCTAAGCCTGAGCAGTCTACCAAGGACTCTCGTCCTGTGATTAGCACGGGGATGGATTAAAACCCCTAAAGCAGCCAGCAGTTTTCAGAGGATTTGTCCCGAAGCCAAATTAACCTGTGCGACCACTCTTGATTCTCCCCACAGAGACCTAAAACCAGAGAATATTCTCCTCGACTCACAGGGGCACATTGTCCTCACCGACTTCGGCCTCTGCAAGGAGAACATTGAGCACAATGGCACAACATCCACCTTCTGCGGCACGCCTGAGGTGGGTGGTCTCCACTCGGCACCGACCTGCCCACACCCTTCCATCCCACACCCTTCCCAGAGACCCGTGCAGTGATGCTTTTATGTACAAAAAAAGGGAGCAAGCTCTTAAGGACTGCAAGTGAGAATACAGGGGTTGTTGAGTGCCTCTGAGGATCATCTCCACCTCATGGTACCACTAGGTGCCAAGTTGCTCCCTAAATGTGTCAGTTATACACACAGGGGATGAGCTAGCCACAGAGTATAGGGGCTTGTGACTAGGAAGCAATCCAGTGTACATACCCAGCCAGGTGACTGGTTCTGGCCTTTCAGAGCATGTGCTTGCTGTCACGATTTCCTAGGGTTGAGTGTTAACCTCTTTTCTGGTCTGTCATTTCAGTACCTTGCTCCTGAGGTGCTCCATAAGCAGCCATACGACAGGACGGTGGACTGGTGGTGCCTCGGGGCTGTCCTGTATGAGATGCTCTATGGCCTGGTGAGTGACACACAGAATCATGCCATGCCACTGTAAAGCAGCTTGTGGGTGTGCTTGAGTGCGGCATAGCTACCATGTCACATCCTTACCAGCAAGATACTGAAAGCAGTAAAGGAGACTGGCTATTTTGCACGTACATTTTAAAAGCAATGTCTTCTGAATTATTTTTTCCTGCAGTAGTCTTGTTTGAATCTTAAGGCGGTATTGATGACTATACTGAGCAACACCAGCAACACTTTATTGGGTTTCTACAGCCTACTGCAGAAGACTACACTTAACCTGTGTAGTATTAGCTCATGCCCCGTCACACACACACACACACACACACACACACACACACACACACACACACACACACACTGTCTCTAGTAGAGCTTGTAAAATAGACATCTAAATCATGGCTATTTTGACAACCATCTCTGCTTCATCACTTTGCCTGTATGTAATATACACCAGACAAAACTTGAGTTGAATCTGAAGGGCTCCCGCCTTCCTTCCCCAGCCTCCGTTTTACAGCCGGAACACGGCGGAGATGTACGACAACATTCTGAACAAGCCCCTCCAGCTGAAACCAAACATCACCAACTCAGCCAGGCACCTCCTGGAGGGCCTCCTGCAGAAGGACCGCACAAAGAGGCTGGGCGCCAAGGACGACTTTGTGAGTACTGCCGCCCTCCTCCTGTCCCCGGGACCTCAGGGAGGAGCAGTGACCTCCTGGCCTTGTCTTGAGTTCCACCCGCCTAAACAAATCTGTTCTCTTTCCAACAGATGGAGATTAAGAGTCATATTTTCTTCTCCCTGATTAACTGGGATGATCTGATTAACAAGAAGATCACACCCCCGTTTAACCCGAACGTGGTTAGTATCTGTTTGTTGTCTAAGAACAGTGAGGCCCAGACGGTTCCTCTTAGGTCAGGATTTGAAGAAGCAAATAGCAGGTGCTGTCCATAGACTCAACTATCCCAGCAAAGCTCACTACATGTGAATACATGCATTAACTAAAGACAGTTGCCAGGCCTGGTGACACATACGTGGACCGCCTGAACCTCAGGAGTCAGAAGCAGGGTTGATGTGAAGCCAGCCTCAGCTACATAGCGAGATCTTGTAATTGCTGATCTCAACTCTGGAGCCTTTAGAGTTTTAAAGGTTCCCTGTCCTTGTTGCCCTGTGTGCTCTCTTTGCTGAGTGTGTTTCCCCTTCTTGTCACAGAGCGGACCCAGCGACCTTCGGCACTTTGACCCTGAGTTTACTGAAGAGCCTGTCCCCAGCTCCATCGGCAGGTCCCCTGACAGCATACTCGTCACAGCCAGTGTGAAGGAAGCTGCGGAGGCCTTCCTTGGCTTCTCCTACGCACCTCCCATGGACTCTTTCCTCTGAGCACTCTTGGGATGGTTCTGAAGGATTTCCTTGGTGTTTTCTAAAGTGTTTTAGCTAGCCTTTGGAGGAGTTGCCAGCTGACAGACATCTTAAGAGAGAATTTGCACACCTGGAGGCTGGGCAGCCCCAGCGCACACCGCTTGATGGAAACTTTCCGAAGAGCACGTCCTCCTCTCAGTGAGCTCGTGAGGTTTTCATTTTATTTCTTCCTTCCAACGTGGTGCTAGCTCTAAATGAGCGCCAGAGTGCCGCCTTAGACAGACACCCCGGTCGCGTTCGAAGGAAGATGCAGGTCTGAGAGGGATCTCCTGCAGGTCTGTCTGAGCTGTGATCACGAATATTCTGCAATGTGCCTTTTCTGAGATCGTGTTAGCTCCAAAGCTTTTCCTATCGCAGAGTGTTCCGTTTTGTTCTGTTTGTTATTTTACCTTGTGGGTTTCCCATGTGAACGAACAGTGTGTGGTGTGAGTGTGCTATGCCTGATCACAGACGGTTTTGTTATAAGCATCAATGTGACACTTGCAGGACACTACAATGTGGGACATTGTTTGTTTCTTCCATATTTGGAAGATAAATTTATGTGTAGACTGTTTTTTGTAAGATATAGTTAATAACTAAAATCTATTGAAACGGTCTTGCAATGACGTGCATCCAGATGCTTAACGAAAGCATTGCTGCTACAAATATTTCTATTTTTAGAAAGGGTTTTTAATGGACCAATGCCCCAGTTGTCAGTCAAAGCCGTTGGTGTTTTCATTGTTTAAAATGTCACCTGTAAAATGGGCATTATTTATGTTTTCTTTTGCATTCCTGATTATTGTATGTATCGTGTAAAGAAGGTCTGTACATTGGGTTATATATAACACTAGTATATTTAAACTTACAGGCTTATTTGTAAACCATCATTTTAATGTACTGTAATTAACATGGTTATAATATGTAAAATTCCTCCTCCCTACCACACAACTTTTTTTGTGTGCGATAAACCAGTTCTGGTTTGCAATAAAACCTTGAAAAATATTTGCATAAATTGTGTCATGTGTTACTTTTTATTTTGATAAACTGGACTGGATGGGGGCACAATAGTAGATCAATTTAAAAATACTTTGGTAAGCTCAGTGTAGTAGCACATACTTTCAATATCCAGCACTTGGGAGACTGAGGCAGGAGGATTATTGTGAGTTTGGGGATAGCCTCAGCAAAAGAGACAAAGTCAGTTTGCTTCCAAGAGACTTGGCTACTTATTCAGGAATGATTGGGTCCCAAGGGCTTCCTGGGGCTTGGTTGGATGGCTGGTCTCCTGGCTTCTGGTGTAGGCCTTTTCCTAACATACAAAGGCCTGGGCTGGCTCTCCAGCACTGAGAACCTATATTCCCAGTATTTTGTGCTGCCAGTCATTAACCCACCCAAACAATGCTATAAAGTAGCACTGTGTATAAAGTAATGGTTCCTGTGATGACTGTCCCGGGAAGTCCGATGACTGCTTGTCCTCACATATTTCTTATCATAAGTGACAGGTAATTCTCAGGGTTGGGCTGTAGTCTGCGTGCTAGGGACCTGGTTGTGAGCAAGACAGGTCACTGCCCTCCCACAGGCTGAAAGGGTGATCAGGGTGATGGTCTGAGAGTGCGAGGGAGTGCCACCAAAGAGGGCAGGTGCATGTCACAAATGTCCATGTTCTCAACAAGCTGTCCTACTTTCTCAGGAGTACCCAGGGTGGGCTCAGGAGAGAGGACCCAGTTCCTAAGTCAGCGGGAGGTCGCCTCTCAAGGGCCACCAGGCTGTGGGTCTGGCCTGCAGAGCCCTCTCCCAAGGTCTGTCCCACTGGGAATTACTGGAGAGTGTCTCAAGCATCAGTTCTCTGGACTTTTCACACAAGTCCCTAGCGCATCAGGGGTCACCAGTGGGTCCTGCGGCTGCCTGCAGCTTTCCATTAAATGCTAGACATCCGCTCTCCTGTCTCCTCATTCTCCCACCCACCCAAGGGGGAATTGTGACTGCTCCCCTCTTCTGACTCTGAAGACCTCCACTTAGCCCCTGGCCCCACCCCCCACCCCACCATCTCCACAGCTTCTAGAGTCAGGCAAGGGTTAGCTTCTCTTCGTCAGATTTCTTGTAGTGCGCTGAAGGAGTGGGATCAAAGTGAGAAGATGGCAGCTCCCAGCTCCCAGTGGACCCAAATGACGTGACAGTTGTGGTACTAGGCATTAGCTTCATACTACGTTCTCTATCAAACCAGCCATTCAGGAGAATCTTAGCCTGTGT
>NC_067157.1:31466806-31586012 GCF_903995435.1 Acomys russatus | reverse complement strand
GACTAAAATTTACTTGTTACCGCTGCTGTTTGACTGAGGATAGATGAATAATATTCTGCAATGGCTGATTTTTTTTCTGGTCCCCAAGATTCTCTGAGAAAGTTTTCACACAGTGCAGATGCTCTTCCACTTACAAAGAAGCTATATCCCAATAAACTCATGGCAAGCTGAAAACATAGTCAGGAAGCACTTAGCACACACAACCCATGGAACACTGTAGCTTGGTTTACCTGCTCTAAGGATATTGTGAACATTTGTGTCAGCCTACTGTAGCAGACTATTATGAGGAAGAATCTGTCTGTACATCAGTGATCAGGAAAACAGTAAACTTCTTTAAAAGTGTCTTCCTACTGAAGACATGGCACTCTAGCACAGTCACACCAAAAACTCCAGTCCTGACCTGTGCTTACAGGTGGGTAAAAGGTGACTGTCACTTAAGTCCCATCCCCAGTACCATCCACAATGGCACTGCAACATGCCTGTGTGCATGCCCACACATCCAAACAGAATCCACTGACTTATTTTTTTTAACTTGTAAGTTGAACAATTATAAATTAGCGACTATCTCTTTGTGACCATTTTATTCAAATTATTAATTTTATACCTAAGAGCTTTAATTTTCAATTTACTTTTATTTTATTTATTTATTTATTTATTTATTTATTTATTATTTTTGGTCTGTGCCAGTCTGTAAACAGGAAACCTGGCTGCCTCAGGAGTCAAAGGCAGGCAGATCTCTGTGAGTTTGAGGCCTGGGATACAGTGAGTCCAGGACAGCCAAGGCTACACAGAGAAAAACCCTGTCTCAGCAAAGTAACAACAACAACAACAAAAGGGGCTGCCCTGGAACTCACTGTGTAGACCAGGCTGCCGTGGAACTTGTGAAGATCCTCCTGCCTCCACCTTTGCCTCTGCTTCTGCCTCAGGAGTACTAGAATGACAGACACTTGGCCGTCATAGTATTCACAGAGTTTTTCTCACTCCTAAACTTATATCAGGAAATTTTGGTGATGTTGGCTGTTCTTGGTCGTCAACTTGACTACATCTGGAACTAAAACTCAAAAATGGAGGGCACACCTGTGAGGAATGTTTGCTTAATTTTAAGTAGGAACATCCACTTCTAATCCAGATTTTGGTGCAGGAAGACACATCTTTAATTCAGATTATTTGAACTGGAAAAAAAAAAAGATATGCCTTTAATCTAGATCTTAAGGTGGGAAGACACACCTTTAACCTGAGCCACACCCTTCAGCCTTATAAGAGCCTAAGAGAAGGAAGCTTGCTCTCTTGGCACGGGTCGCCCTCACCTTGCTAGTATGTCCATCCCTCACTGGCATGAGTGCCGACTTCTTTGGGGTCACAGCATCTACTGAAAACCGATGGAGACATCCAGCCTCACAGACAAGCAGCTACGGGATTCTTGGGCTTCTCGTTGGCAGCCAGCGAGTGCTGGGTTAGCTGCACTACAGCCTGTAAGTCATTTTGAGGCATCTCTCCTCCCCTGATGCAGAGAAGGGTCCACCCTAGGAGTTGCTATCACTCTAGAGCAGTGGTTCTTCCTACTGCTGCGACCTTTTACTACAGTTCCTCAGTTGTGGAGACCCCCAGCCACAAGGTTATTTTCTCGTTGCTACTTCATAGCTGTTGTGAATCATAATAAAACATCTGGTGTCCAGGATATCTGCTGTGTGACTCCTAAAAGGGTCATGACCCACATGTTGAAAACTGCTATTCTACAGAAACCTGAGAAACACACATTTTTTTGTCATTTTAAAAATGCAAGATAATGAAGGCAACTCATACTTTTAGGAACGTTGTCTTTCTCCCATTTCAACAAAATTTCCCTCATCCTATTATCATATGTGAAACTAATGGATCAAAAAACCTAACGATGCTAGTTGTAGCAAAGTTAAAATGTTCTGAAGTGCTGGGGATACAGTTCAGTTGGTGGGGTGTCCGTCTCTTTCATACACAAAGCCATGGGCTCCATCCCCAGGACCACATAAGCCAGCACTTTGGAGGTAGAAACAAGGGGTCAGACAGAAAGACAAACCAAACTAGAAAGGAGATTTATTGCTGGCAAGTGGATTTCTAAATTTAAGGCCAGCCTGATCCACAGAGTTCCAGGACAGCCAGGGAGGGCTACCCAGAAGACCAGTCTCAAAGGACAAAGCTATCTTCAGCAAAAGGAGCATTTGTATGAGGAGATATTTTAATTCCAAACATCTGTTCCACATGTATATGAATATATTTGTACCAGCATATACACAGACACACATTATAAATATAAGTATATAGTAATATAAGAAAAAATCAATGAACCAAATGGTTTTTGGAATTTGGAATTTTGACCTTAATAACAGGACTATATTTTATTAGATAAATTACAGGTCTTCAGACAAGATATCATATATCCAGCCTGTCTTGGAATTTACTATGCAGCTGTGATGACCATGAATTATTTGTTTGGTTTTTTTGTTTTGTTTTGTTTTTGTTTTTGAGACAGAGTTTCTCCCTGTAGCCCTGGCTGTCCTGGAACTCTCTTTGTAAACCAGGCTGGCCTTGAACTCATAGTGATCCACCCGCCGCTGCCTCCCGAGTGCGAGTGCTAGGATTAAAGGCGTGCGCCACCAGGCCCATATATGGACTTTGCTTCTTAATAAAAATGGATGCAGAGAAAAGGAACACTGGGAGGTGGAGCTGTGTCTAAATGGAGAAAACTAGAAATGAGAATAGAAGCAGGTATTAGGTTGAGAGCTCATACAAAACAAAGTGGTCCTGATTAAAACTCTGGTGCATTGTGGTGTAGCCTGACAGAAAATGGAGAACACAGGAGGACTTAGGAAAAGATAGTCTCAGGGTGGCCTGGGGGCCTGGAATCAGCATCATGAGTCACATGGCTCCCTAACTTTTACCTCCCTTTTTGGAAGTGCATGGCAACCAGCTGTTTCCACTGATTAGTTTTGTTTCTTAGAGGAAAATTTTGTGCTAACAGCTAGGTTGTACTGTCCTTGTGGACATTAAATGGCATAACCTACTTGTGTTCTCAAATTGTTCACCAGCCTAATCTCATCTGTCTTTCTCATCATCCTTTGTGGTTAGCAAAATGGCTGTTAGCCATGAGGACACTTGACCTGGAGAACTTTACTCAGCCTAGTGATGAGCCCTAAAGGCTGAACAGAACTGGAAAGCCAGATTTCCTGGCAGCACTGCTAGCTGAATGTGCTTTGGGGAAAGGACAATTCAAACTGGGATGTGATCTTGAGGGTAAGCCCAAGGAACTGGGGACAGAAGATGAAAAGTGCGGGATGAACCGCGCTGTCTCCTGGCCTGCCCAACGCCGTGTTGAGTTCTTTGGAGAAACAGACAACAGTTTACACCCTGGAAAGCTCAGATGGTAAAAACAATGGGTGGAATTGTAGAATATTAATAAAATATTGTAAATGTATGTTTAAATAGTAGTGGCTATCTAACATAGGTGAAGGGCTGCCGTTGGGTCAGATAAGGGTGCAGAGTACAGATAATTTCTGGTTTATAAAGGCCCGATTAACTGAATTTTGACTCAGAGGAAACTGTGCATTGTACCCTGGATGCAGGCTGTGGGATGCTGTCATGATACACCACTGTGGGCTGATGTATCCTGAGACTGTTTAAGGTAAGACAGATGCAGCCGCGATGTCCCATAGCTTAGATGTGTTAAGTCGCTTTTGTGTTTCGTTTCATTCTGTTGAGACAGGGTCTCACTAGCTTATCCTGAAACTCAAGATCCAAAATCCTTCCGCCTTACCCTTTCCGCCATGAGTGCCGGGGTGGCAGACCTACACCACCTACACCACCACATCTGGCTATTATTTTCAACTTGCTTTTAAACGTGTGCTGACAAGGCCGTACGTGTTTACGGGCTTAAAAGTGGGCTTTTAGCGTCAGAAGCATCTAGAGTTGGTTTCTGGCTCTGTTCGTTTCTGTATCGTATCACACAATGCTGCCCTTTGAAATTGCAGCTCTTAAGAGATGGGAGATGAAAACAGTAAACGGTTTTTCACAGTCATGGGAGCTGGGTGAGGAATTGCATAAGGAGTGTTAGGCATAGTGTGTGGCACTTATTAAAAGCCATTCAGCGAATGCTAGCTAACTGTTATAATAGATGAGTGAAACTGCAGAAGCCACAGAAGCTACCAAGGGAATCTTTTCGTTTCTGCCTATCAATATGTCCTTAGCAACTGCATGGGCCCTCCTGGCTTTAGAACGTACAGAAGAGCTTTTCTGTCCACACCTAAATAAGGATATTAAAGCCTCCTCGCCTAAGAAAGAGCATTTGGTGCTAGCTAGTTATGGTGGAGGCAGGCTTTTGGAATGACAAATCAGGCTGGAGAGATGGCTCAGTGGTTAAGAGCACTGGCTGCTCTTCCAGAGGTCTTGGGTTTGGGTCGCAGCACCCACATGGTGGTCCACAATCATCTATAACTACAGTTCCAGGAGACTTGATACCTGGCTTCCTTGGGCACCAAGCATGCAAATGGTTCACAGACATAAATTCAGGCAAAATACCCTCACACTAAAAATAAATCTTAAAAATAAGAACAATTAGACAAGACCTTTACCAGTGACTAGAGTTATAATTAGCACCACAAGTGGCTACAGCAGCCTTATGAGAGAGCACAATACTAAAGCTATGAGGATGGACTCTTCTACCTTGGGGCTGTGGCACTCTGGAGAGCTGGCCCTGTCCCTCTTAAAAGCAGGTGTGCCTGCCCTGTGGGCTTGGGTTGGGGAAGAGCTGGAAGGCTGACCCAGGCGCATATCCAAGGCTCACCTGGGTGAATTGTCTCACCCCAGCACTTACCCCTTCTAAGAGCTGCTGGAGCCCATGAAGGGGGGCTGGTCCTGAAGAGGCAAAACTGAAGGATCTCCATGACTCAGGGCAACCAGAGGACATACAAGAGAAGTCTGTGTAGCCTTGGCTGTCCTGGAACTCGTTCTGTAGACCAGGCTAACCTCATTCAGAGATCCCTGTCTCTGCCTCCTGAGTGCTGGAATTAAAGGTGTACCCTGGCAGGTCAACAAGACTGCTTACTCCTTCCCAAAAACTTCTACCAATAGGGGACTGAGTATTCAGATATATGGGCCTATGTGGGCTGTTCTTTTTTAAAAAAAAAATAATTTCTTTTTAATTTTATTTATGTGCATTGGTGTGAGAGTGTCAGAGCCATTAGAACTGGCATTACAGACAGTTGTGAGCTGCCATGTGGTGGCTGGGAATTGAACCTGGGTCCTTTCGAAGAGCAGACAGTGCTCTTAACCACTAGACCATCTCTCCAGCCCCATTCTTACTCAAACTACCAAGAGATTATACAAGGAGTTAAGTTTCTACTCTCCAAAGCCTCTGACTTTGGTCACCGCTGTCTGTCCATAAGTCTGTGATGGCAGAGTGTCAGCAGAAAAGGCCACATTGAATCCCCAATAGGCGCCACTTCCAGAGTCAAAAACCCAGCTGTCTCGGAGCAAGTTGATCCTATCTGCCCCCTTCCACCATAGACGAGGTAGCATTTCCTCTTATCTGGGACAGCCATTTCTGCATGAAGAGTGTTTCTCCTTTCACACCCCGCTCCTGCTGAAGCCCTGCCATCACAGGTTGTCACACAGCACCTTACCTGCTATCCTACTCACCTGACGGAGCACTTTAAACATGAAGAACTGCAGCAGTGAGCTTGCGCACGTGGAAATCTGTCCCGCATTCCCCTCCATCCTGAGGCAGGGGACTTAGTGAGAGAGCACAGCAGTGCTCTCCTGCAATCTCAGTTACAGTGACAGGTCTCAGCAAGATTCTTCAGCAGGCTATGTGGGGTGGTTGGGATGGGAACGGCCCCCACAGGCACATGTTTGAGTGCTTGGTCCCCAGTTAGCGTAAACTCTTTCAGAAGGACTAGAAAGTGCGGCCTTCTCGGTAGGTCACTTGGTGTGGGCTTTGAGGTTTCAGAACCCCATGCCAGTCCCAGGCTCTCATTCCATCTTTTTCTTTCTACCTGCTCCCTGCAGATCCAGATATAAAAGCTCTTAGCTACTGTTTTGGTGTCATGCCTGCCTGCTTCCTGCCATAATGGGTCATGGTCTAGCTCCCTGAAACTGTAAGCCAGCCCCCAGTTACAGGTTCTGTTCTATAAATTGCCTTGGCCATGGTGTTCTCCTACGGCAAGAGGACAGTTAATAATAAGACACTGTATGTGTTCTGAGTAGACATCCTGTACAGCTTCCTCCATGGGATGCTCTCCCATACCCAGGCTTCAGGTTATCAGCCCAAGGGATAAAGGGTTGGGAAAGGACGTGACACCTCTCATTAGGCCCCCAGTGACTCACCAGCAGAGTTACTACCTGTTTTTGTAACTTCATGCTCTGCTGACCCAGATATCTTAGTTCTAGAGGGAGAATGTTTCCATCAGGAGACAGAATAAAAAAAAAATTCCATTGAATTGGGAGTTAAAAAGATGACTGACCAATTTGTCTCCTCATGTCTCTAAGTCAACAAGGTAAGAAGGGGGGTGGGGTTACAGTATTGATGAGGGTGACTGATCTGGCCCAATGAGGGGAAATTGGACTGGTACTCCACAGAGGAGGTGTGGAGACGTATGTATGAGTACAGGAGCTCCTACCAGGGACCTCTCAGTGTTTTATCTCCTAATTAAAGTCAATGGGAAACGACAAGAACCCAATTCAGAAGGAAATACGAAAGGTTTAGGCCCTTCCGCAGTGAATATTGTGTCACTCTCCCAATTTAAAAATGAGAACAACACACACACACACACACTTTAGGGTTTACTGAGGAACCAGGCGATGGATGTGGTTGTAAACACTGACTGTGTTCACATGGCCAGTTACAGAGAGAGCTGCTGCTGCCATGAAGTAACGCTCATGTTTTATTATGATGACCTCCGCGTGAAGCAGGGTGTAGTGGCGTACCTTTTTAATCCCAGCACTCCAGAGGCAGAGGCAGGTAGATGAGGTCCAGGCCATTCTTGTCTACAAAATGAGGCTAGGACTACCAGGGCTCTGTTACACAGAGAAACTCTCTCTCAAAAATAAAAGATAAAAAAGAATATAAAACAAAAACAAAAAGATCCAACCGACCCAACAACAAAAAAAACCAACAACAAAAAAGGCTACCTCTGTGAATATTGATAAATGTTCTCTCTGCTCTTTATTCTCTTTTATGTAACCTAACATATATTAACTCACAATCGGGAAGAGTAGAGATCCTCTCCTTTGGAGAAGGGAATCACTGCATTTTGATTGGGACACCAAATAGATATCTCCTGTTAGGCAAAGCCATTACATCTTATTGTCATCTTTAATTTGGAAATTAAGCATGGTTTAACCAGCTCTGTGTGGGGTTTTAGACTCACAGCACATTGATTTCTGATGGTTAGTTGTAGGTGTCACCTTCTCTGAGTTAAGGGATATCTACAGGACTGGGATGTATGTGTGGCATGTGAGTGGGTGGATGGAGCAGGGAGTGTCTCTACCTGCTGTTGGCTGGAGGCCTGAATAAAACAAAAAAGGAGAAAAGGTGATTCTCATTTATACTCCACACCCATACATACACTTCATCTCTTGTCTTTGGATGTCATAATGCCAGATTACTTGTGTTTGAACGCAGCAGCACCAAACATAATGGCACATGCTTGTAGGAGGAAAAGGATCAGAAGGTCAAGGTTATCTTTGGCTAACACTAAGTTCAAAGCCAGTCTGTCTCAAAAGGACTGAGAGAGAGAGAGACAGACAGAGAGACAGACAGAGAGACAGAGACACACAGAGAGACACGGAGTGAGAGAGACAGAGAGACAGAGACAGAGAATACATATTTCTAAGGGTCAAATATGTCCCAAGTCATATTTTGGTGACATCAAGGTACAGCTAGTTCTTAGGAAAAATAGCTAGGGTCAGAAATTCTCCTAAGCTTTTGAACAAGTGTTATTCAACTTAACAAAAGTACAGTTCACGGCCTCCTTGTGTGCAGCAGTGCCATGCCACATTTGTCTTGTAATAAACCTGTTCTTGGTGCCACTGAAGATCTGTTAGAGGAAAGCTATGAGACCAGCAGCCGCTGGAATGACCTCTTGGGAACACTCAGGCCTTCCCTTCTGCGACCTTACAGGCTCCCCCCACCCCCCTCCACAGCAGGTCTCTGTTGGCATTCAATCTGTCTCAACAATGGTGAGCAATTAAAAGCTCTTGGACCTCACTTTTCACTTATTCTGCATTTTGACCCTCAGCAGCAACTTTTACTTCAAACACTTGGTAAATAAGCATTGAGTTGTCTTGGCGCTTAGTTCCTGGGTATGACATCTTTGGGAACCTAGTGTGGGTGGGACAGTGCAGAAAGGGGAAGCTAGAGAACAAAGTGAATAATCCTTCAGCCTTTATCATGGAATTCCTACCACCCAGCCTCTCTGTGGCTCAGGTGAAGGGACTTACACTGTGCAAATCACAGCACAAAAAATTAATTGGGCTTCCATCATTTGAGGCCTTTTATATGAAGTTGTGATGTAGATAGCCAACAGAGAAAAGCATATTTTCTTTTTCTTTCTTTTTATTTACTTATTTATTTATTTTGGTTTTTTTCGAGACAGGGTCTCTCTATGTAGCCTTAGCTGTCCAGGACTCGCTTTGTAGACCAGGTTTGCCTTGAACTCACAGCGATCCACCTGCCTCTGCCTCCGAGTGCTGGGATTAAAGGCGTGTGCACCACCACCACCCGGCTAAAAGCATATTTTCTATGTGAAAGTCTACCTTGAAAGGCACATAATAAGTTCTTTATCTTCATTATTTCCCACAATTCATGGGGTGGAAATATCAGTCGCTCCACTCTGCAGGTGACGAGATTAAGGTGTGGGGAACACCTGTAAATTCTTGCAGGTAGCAGGCCTCAAGCAGAGCCACGTGTGCACTCTCTTACTCTTTTATCCATGTACTGTCACTCTGGAAGCTGTGTAAGTGACAAAAAAAATATGAGGGGTCGGGATGAAAAGGACGCTAGTGCAAATGAAAAGACATCAACCAGTTCTCCAGCCATCCCTGCTAGGGGTTTCCCCAATACTACTTAATATCCTATTGTCTTCTCTCTGCCCTCTGTGGCCAGGGGCTGTAGAACACTGTCCTTAGGGGTACTTCAACTGTTCTAGCTTCTTCCTAGAACAGTTACAGGCTTGGTATGGGAAAGATTTCATGGGAGACTTGTACTGAGCCCACTAAGACCTTTAGGTTTCACTTCTGACAGATACATCTGTCAGAAATTGTGGCGTGTTTTCTTTCTACGGGCACTATCTAAATCAGGAGAGGTGTCCAAAAAAGCACCCCCCCCCTTTTTTTTTAGCCATCTCCAACTTGGTTCCAACGTTCATAAGCAAGTCTCAAGGAAAGGACCTGCAAAGAAATGCCAAGTTCGCCAACCATGGGGGCGCATGCCTTTAATCCCAGGCAGAGGCACAGATTGCTGTGAGTTGGAGGCCAGCCTGGTCTACAAAGTGAGTCCAGGACAGTCAAGGCTACACAGAGAGACCCTGTCTCAAAAAAACAAAACCAACCAAACAAGCCAGGTTCTGTGCTCCTGGTGCCTAAGAGCAGGTTTTGAGATTCAAATTGCACAGGTGGATGGATTCCCCCTGGAGTGACTGAAACCGGAGGCAGGGAACATGGGCCCCTCAACCCATCTCATCATTGAGATTAGCTTGTATGAGATGATAACTGGCCTTTTAACATGTAGGTGACTAGCCATAAGGCCATGTCAACAATCTGCAAGGCTTTCCGTGAGGCCACACATCGTGTTTGATCAGCCAAATCTTAAAATACCTAAACACAAGGCTCTTGATATTTTCTAAACATTTTATTTGCTGTTCACTGTATGGTGTGAAATCAGTCCCCGGCAACATTCCACAAATGGGGGAACTAAGCTGGGTTTTCAGCCCGTCATAGACTTACCTGCTTGTTACTATCTAGATTTTCATTCTTCCAAGTTACACTGTCTCCCCTAATTAACCTTTAAAACTTCTCTTTCTAGAAAGAATGTCCATAGAACACTGGTGTTACCATTCCCTGGGCCGGGGAGCCCCACCATAAATGAAGCATGTGGTAATGTGGGTTTTAATAACTCTTAATGACATTATTGTGGGCGATGTATACGTCCTAGTCTTCTGCCGTACCACTCTCATCTTCCTGCACGCCACTTTTGACAGTTGCAGATCTGGATGGCAATAATGATGATAGAAACTGTGCTCTATAAATAGATGCCTAGCCACCACTTGTCCGTAATAGCTGTCATGAATCAACTCATTTGTCGTCATTTTCCCCTCGGGGATTACTATTTTAATAGAAAGACATGGTCTTGGGTGACAGCCTCCAACAGAAACTCTCAGCTCAGTTGCTCTCTACGGTAATTGCACTCTCTCTGTTTCTGTGTGTTTTGAGAATGCCCCCAAGGAAGGGCTTCTACATACATTGCCAATGAGCATAAAAAAGTGGGGGGAATCTATAGAATCTTGAGCAACACAAGTTATTTTCTTGTTGTCAATGGAATGAAAGTCTAGGTAGGCAAGGCCAGCAGAGTCGACTTGAGGGAGCCCAAGAGTAGACGTAGCATTTCAAACCATTTCCTCTAATATATGGAGAAACCGCCACTTGTGAGACTTTGAATTGAGTAGTAGTCATTTTAAACTGTCATGCTATTTGGATAGTCTATTTTTCTTTCTTAATTTGTGTGTGTGTGTGTGTGTGTGTGTTTCCAGACAGGGTTTCTCTGTGTAGCCTTGGCTGTCCTAGACTCACTTTGTAGAGCAGGCTGGCCTAGAACTCATATCGATCTGCCTGCCTCTGCCTCCCAAGTGCTGGGATTAAAGGCGTGTGCTACCATGCCCAGTTGGATAGTCTATTTTCAACAAAACAACTTTGTGCTTTACTGGAAAATGTTTTGCTTCAGTTTTCATCTTGGTAAGCCATTTCCACAAGAGTTTTTGGTTGTGTTTTAAGCAATACTGGAGCATATTTGTGAGACCACTGGCTTAGAGAGTGTCGGTTACATAATTAACCAGTCTCCAGTCAAAGCTCAGTACTTTCTAGCTGCAGGAGAAATTGCAGGGCAAGTGAAGCAACCCGACCTTCTGGAGTTCTCCCAGAGAACTTGATCGCCCTCTAGGCTGCAGACATCAGCTGAGTCTGTCAGGCCGGTAGGCCACTTAGCCGCGAGGGAGGAACTGGGAACTGGACCGGATAACCTCCTGGTAGGAGGACTATCTGGACCAAGAAAGGAAGAATAGATCAAGTGGTTGAATAGCTGCCACAGGGCAGCCTCATGCCGTGCACGGTTAGCAGGCGCATCGAACAGTCCTCCAGTCTCCCTCCCCCCTCCACTGCCTTGTGTCACCTTCCTGTTCGGAAGTCTTAGTAGGTTGCTGGGACAGAACTGGGGGCGCCTGCTCCACCCATCAGGTATCCGGTTGGAAGAAAAGCCAGTCTCAACAACTTGATTCCCCCTTCTGTCAAATGATAAGGTTAGCAGACCGTCCGTCTCCAATCGCTGACGGTTCCGGGCAAGGGGGAGAAAGGGCACATCCAAATCGGCCCTTTTCTGTTCCAACCACAAATATATGGTTGTGTCTTCTCTTTATTGCACTTGGAGGCCTCTAACTTGAATTCCATGTTGCTCTTGGAATGCAAGCCTGAGAGCTTTCCTTAGAGACCAAACCCTGTGCGTTCCCCCTCTCCGCCCCCCTGCACTGATTTGCGGTGATAATCAGTTTAGTTACATTTCTTGTGTGTCTTGCTGGTGAAATAAGCCTAGGACGCTGATGACTGTAATTTTCTGGATGATGTTGCAACGGCGGGATAAATAGCTCAGTGGCTGAACTTTGCAGCTTGTTCCTTTCCTGTATGTAAATTCCCTTTAGATATAAAGTGGGGTTCAGAACAGACCGGCAATAACAGCCTCTGCCTGGCGCTCCCATGTCCTCTGGCGCTTCCAGCAGCCTCTTCAGAAACTCATAGCCTGGGGGCTAACTCGGGCGGTAACTAGCTCTTCCTCGGGACCTCCATAAAGTGTCCCAGCCTTCACATTCCCAGCACTGTGAAGAATGAAAGAGGAGACCATACGATCCCCTTGGAAAGGTTCGTGCGTTGAGTGCCATAGTTTGGATGGGACGGGAAAAACAAAGGTATCTGGGGGCGGCATGGGGAAGCTGCGAGCATTAGGTGATGTACTTGCGAGGGTCTGATGGAAGGCAGTCATTCTGATTTACTGTTTTTAAACAAATAAGCAAACTTTGTGATGTGTTTCTTTTCCTAGAAGGGAAGTTATCAGGCAGGTGGGGGGCAGGGCAGGACCAGGCTAAATAAATGACTGGTGGTGCCACATGGTTTGTGGAGGCACCCGCTGGCAATAACAAAGTTCATGGTGTGTGCATAATTCAGAGCACGGAAAAAGCAGCTTGGGTTGGCTGCTGTGATTTTGGGATCGCCCACACCTTGTTTTAGGCTGCAGTGCCAATTTTGGGCACCCTGCGTGTATTTTGAAGAGCGGGTACTAAGCAAAATGTTGTCTCTTGGAGAGAGCATGTGCATCCACCTGATCCCTGGTCCCTCTGGCTGTCCGAACTGAGCAAATCCAGTAGCAGCTAAGACTAGAGATCATACTAGGTGGCTGCGGCTACGGCTACAAAATGAACCGCTGCCCAAGCTTCGCATGCTTTTCCTGGCTTGACAACTAGTATTTTGGAGTGTGTCAGCTTTAAAATGCTAGGCCCTTCGCAGCAAGGGGTCACGGCAGGGCAGTCGCCGCAGACTGCCAGCGCCAGGTTACTTGTAGCCGCCTTCCCTCCCCTGGCCCAGACCTGGAGCTCCGGGCTTCCTAGCCAGCGCTGGCGCGCGTCCCCGCGTTGGCGGTCAAGCTGCAGCGCCAGGCATCCCCCAGCGGCGGGGTTACTGTAAGGCACCTCATTCCTCTGCCCAACCCAAGCTGCCTCCTGCAGGTTTCCCCTGTCCTCAGCTTTCTGAGAGGAGCCTCTTAACAAATAAACAGTTAACGGGGTTCAGTTATATGTGAACTTGAGAAAAAAAAAAGGTGATAACATTAAGAACTAACGCAATCAGCCATGAGGTAACCCAAAGGAGGGCAGGGGAGATGAGAAAGAACAGGCAATGCAACGCCCTCATGCAGTTTTCTTTTGAGGGGCTAGCACCCAGGCAGGAGTATTGATGGCGCAAGGGTCACTCTAGGTCGGCCCCGGAGAGAAAACTCCGTCTCCCTCTAACGGGCCACCTCTTCACGTGTTCTTGGCATGGCTAGGATTAAAATTTGCAAGGCTCAAAATTTATGTGCGGAAGGGACAGAATGTTCTCGGAGATTAGTTGGGGGGGGGGAAGTGAAATGAAGATTGTACTTTTTCTTGTAGTGCAGACCTATTTCCTCCCCCTCCCCTACACATTCCTGACCCCCCTCCCCCCGCTCTTTCCTTCCTTCCTCCCTCCTCTTCCAAGTTCTGGGATTTTTCAGCCTTGCTTGGTTTTTGGCTAAAAGCACAAAAAAGGCGTTTTCGGAAGCGACTCGGCCGTGCACAAGGGCCATTTGTTTGTTTTGGGACTGGGGCAGGAAATCTTGCCGGCCTGAGTCACGGCGGCTCCTTCAAGGAAGCGTCAGTGTTCGCCGATCGGTCGCCATCGCCCGCTGCGCGCCCCTCGCTCCGGCAGCCATGGGGGAGATGCAGGGCGCGCTGGCTCGGGCTCGACTCGAGTCTTTGCTCCGGCCCCGCCACAAAAAGCGGGCGGAGGCGCAGAAAAGGAGCGAGTCGGTCCTGCTGAGCGGACTGGGTAAGCGCCGCCGCCCCAGCCCGGTGGGGACTCGCCTCCGGAGGGGCAGGGATGTGGGTGGAGGTCGGATGGAGACCGGGGTACGGTGCTGGAACTTGGAAAGTGAGCAGCGGGCCGGGAGACGGAGGAGGGAGAGGTGGGCGCTGAGCCCTGCGATGTGGCGCTCCACTCGGGCAGTACGGGAGAGGAAATGGAAAATCACTGGGACTCTCCACTCCTCCAGTCCCCTCCTCCCGGCCCGGCAGAGCGTAGCCGAGTGCAGCCCCGCGCGGGGTTCCGCGCGCACAGCCACGGGGACCCTTGGTCCTGCCTTGGGGCGGCCAGCCCAGCTTGCTCCGGACCAGGCGGCCAGCCGCCCGCGTCCACCCGCATCTCGGTGAGCAGCAGCCGGCGCGGCGGCAGGGGCGTGGCCTCGCGGTGGTGGGCGGAGCTCAGAGCCTTCTCGTCCCTCCGGTCCCGCCCCCTCGCGGCGCAGGGCTTATAAAGCCGGTCGCGCGACCGGAGCCCACAGTTGTTGCCTGAGCCAGTTTCACTGCTTCCAACTATCTCCCTGTACTCTTTTTCGGGGCGATGACTGTGAAAACCGAGGCTGCTAAAAGCACCCTCACCTACTCCAGAATGAGGGGAATGGTAGCGATTCTCATTGGTGAGTGTTGGAAACGCACCGGCCTTGTGTAGGAGAGACGACGTGGGAAAGTTCGAGGGTGTAGAAGGACCAGAGTCAGATTAGCCTGTGGCGTCGGACGTTACCGAGCCGCCTAAACCTTTTTTTTTCTCTCTCTCTCTTTAACTTATAGCTTTTATGAAACAGAGAAGGATGGGCCTGAACGATTTTATTCAGAAGATTGCCAACAACTCCTATGCATGCAAACAGTAAGTTTGGGGTTATTGGAGGAAAAGAAAAGAATTGTTTACATTTACGATCAGCCAATACTTACTTATTACCACTTGTTAAGGGGGGGGGGGGGAGCTTAAGTCTTTTCTCCAGGGCAGAGATCTCTTCTGGTCTTGAGCAAACTGGCTTAGTTTAAACATTTAAAACATTCATTAATTATGGTTACAGCTTGCCCCAGAGATGTAAGATAAATTCTCGTGATGTTTACCAGATCGAGGTCCTCTCTCGGTGAACAAACCTTAATTTGTATTTTAACCGGGATGCTTTCTTTACCTACCGTTTCTGTAGGTAATTCATTCGGATGTTTTTGGTTTAAATACCGACCGGTTGAGTCAGAAATTAGAGTTGTGTTTGTGTGCCCTCTGGTGGCGAATTAAGAGTTTCTAAACCGGCCTTTTAATCTCCGCAGCCCTGAAGTCCAATCTATTTTGAAAATCTCCCAACCTCAGGAGCCCGAGCTTATGAACGCCAACCCCTCTCCTCCGGTAAGTACCCTCTTTCTTGTCTGTGAGGGAGAATCCTAAGTGAATCGGCATTTCTGTAGTGGCTAGTCAAGGCGGCATTTGTAAAAAGTTATTGCTAAGTCAGGAATGTCTGTCCACAACATCACAAGTGGCATAAGTGTTTAAGTACTGAGTCACTGGAATGTTTTGAAAGGCATAGTTCGTAAACGTTCATCTGTTAACAGTAAGGCTGTGTGTTAAACGATGATGTTTTGTTTTCTAGCCAAGTCCTTCTCAACAAATCAACCTCGGTCCGTCCTCCAATCCTCACGCCAAACCGTCTGACTTCCACTTCCTGAAAGTGATTGGAAAGGGCAGTTTTGGAAAGGTTCTCCTAGCAAGACACAAGGCAGAAGAAGCATTCTATGCCGTCAAAGTCTTGCAGAAGAAAGCCATCCTGAAAAAGAAGGAGGTACGAGCGCCACCTGGTGGCTGGGGCTCTCAGGCCTCGTGAATAAGTTTGAACCTTTGGTTTGGTGCCAAATTGAAATCTGAATTTGCCACTGATTGTCATCTTTTTCCCCACGCCTAGGAGAAGCATATTATGTCAGAGAGGAATGTTCTGCTGAAGAACGTGAAACATCCTTTCCTGGTGGGCCTTCACTTCTCTTTCCAGACCGCTGACAAACTCTACTTTGTTCTAGACTACATCAACGGTGGAGAGGTGAGCTGCGGGAGTAGCTGCAGGTTCTCTGCTTAGTTCGCTTGATTAGTTTTTAAGATACGTAAGGGGGTGGGGTACTACCAGAATTAGTTTTGTTTTGTTTTGTTTTGTTTCATATACTACCAAGTTTCAGAGTTAACCTATCATTTCAGGCCACTTGCTGTATGTAACCTTTCTCTTCAGGCCTGATTTCTCTGGCAGGCCTGATTAAATGAGCCCACTCAGCCTTGCTCTGTTTTTGTCTCTCACAGCTGTTCTACCATCTCCAGAGGGAGCGCTGCTTCCTGGAACCACGGGCTCGCTTCTACGCTGCTGAAATAGCTAGTGCCTTGGGCTATCTGCACTCCCTAAATATCGTTTATAGGTAAGAGTCAGGGCTACCTTGCTGGGAAGGAGGGAGGCCTGGCAGAACCTTTGGAGTCATAACGTAGTGTGATATTATGTGCAATTTGGTCACTTCTGAAAGTTTCCCCCAGCACGTGAGCGGTCTTGACTCCAGCACCAAGAGGGTGGGGCCTAAGCCTGAGCAGTCTACCAAGGACTCTCGTCCTGTGATTAGCACGGGGATGGATTAAACCCCTAAAGCAGCCAGCAGTTTTCAGAGGATTTGTCCCGAAGCCAAATTAACCTGTGCGACCACTCTTGATTCTCCCCACAGAGACCTAAAACCGAGAATATTCTCCTCGACTCACAGGGGCACATTGTCCTCACCGACTTCGGCCTCTGCAAGGAGAACATTGAGCACAATGGCACAACATCCACTTTCTGCGGCACGCCTGAGGTGGGTGGTCTCCACTCGGCACCGACCTGCCCACACCCTTCCATCCCACACCCTTCCCAGAGACCCGTGCAGTGATGCTTTTACGTACAAAAAGAGGGAGCAAGCTCTTAAGGACTGCAAGTGAGAATACAGGGGTTGTTGAGTGCCTCTGAGGATCATCTCCACCTCATGGTACCACTAGGTGCCAAGTTGCTCCCTAAATGTGTCAGTTATACACACAGGGGATGAGCTAGCCACAGAGTATAGGGGCTTGTGACTAGGAAGCAATCCAGTGTACATACCCAGCCAGGTGACTGGTTCTGGCCTTTCAGAGCACGTGCTTGCTGTCAAGATTTCCTAGGGTTGAGTGTTAACCTCTTTTCTGGTCTGTCATTTCAGTACCTTGCTCCTGAGGTGCTCCATAAGCAGCCATACGACAGGACGGTGGACTGGTGGTGCCTCGGGGCTGTCCTGTATGAGATGCTCTATGGCCTGGTGAGTGACACACAGAATCATGCCATGCCACTGTAAAGCAGCTTGTGGGTGTGCTTGAGTGCGGCATAGCTACCATGTCACATCCTTACCAGCAAGATACTGAAAGCAGTAAAGGAGACTGGCTATTTTACACGTACATTTTAAAAGCAATGTCTTCTGAATTATTTTTTCCTGCAGTAGTCTTGTTTGAATCTTAAGGCGGTATTGATGACTATACTGAGCAACACCAGCAACACTTTATTGGGTTTCTACAGCCTACTGCAGAAGACTACACTTAACCTGTGTAGTATTAGCTCATGCCCCGTCACACACACACACACACACACACACACACACACACTGTCTCTAGTAGAGCTTGTAAAATAGACATCTAAATCATGGCTATTTTGACAACCATCTCTGCTTCATCACTTTGCCTGTATGTAATATACACCAGACAAAACTTGAGTTGAATCTGAAGGGCTCCCGCCTTCCTTCCCCAGCCTCCGTTTTACAGCCGGAACACGGCGGAGATGTACGACAACATTCTGAACAAGCCCCTCCAGCTGAAACCAAACATCACCAACTCAGCCAGGCACCTCCTGGAGGGCCTCCTGCAGAAGGACCGCACAAAGAGGCTGGGCGCCAAGGACGACTTTGTGAGTACTGCCGCCCTCCTCCTCCCCGGGACCTCAGGGAGGAGCAGTGACCTCCTGGCCTTGTCTTGAGTTCCACCCGCCTAAACAAATCTGTTCTCTTTCCAACAGATGGAGATTAAGAGTCATATTTTCTTCTCCCTGATTAACTGGGATGATCTGATTAACAAGAAGATCACACCCCCGTTTAACCCGAACGTGGTTAGTATCTGTTTGTTGTCTAAGAACAGTGAGGCCCAGACGGTTCCTCTTAGGTCAGGATTTGAAGAAGCAAAGCAGGTGCTGTCCACAGACTCAACTATCCCAGCAAAGCTCACTACATGTGAATACATGCATTAACTAAAGACAGTTGCCAGGCCTGGTGACACATACGTGGACCGCCTGAACCTCAGGAGTCAGAAGCAGGGTTGATGTGAAGCCAGCCTCAGCTACATAGCGAGGTCTTGTAATTGCTGATCTCAACTCTGGAGCCTTTAGAGTTTTAAAGGTTCCCTGTCCCTGTTGCCCTGTGTGCTCTCTTTGAGTGTGTTTCCCCTTCTTGTCACAGAGCGGACCCAGCGACCTTCGGCACTTTGACCCTGAGTTTACTGAAGAGCCTGTCCCCAGCTCCATCGGCAGGTCCCCTGACAGCATACTCGTCACAGCCAGTGTGAAGGAAGCTGCGGAGGCCTTCCTTGGCTTCTCCTACGCACCTCCCATGGACTCTTTCCTCTGAGCACTCTTGGGATGGTTCTGAAGGATTTCCTTGGTGTTTTCTAAAGTGTTTTAGCTAGCCTTTGGAGGAGTTGCCAGCTGACAGACATCTTAAGAGAGAATTTGCACACCTGGAGGCTGGGCAGCCCCAGCGCACACCGCTTGATGGAAACTTTCCGAAGAGCACGTCCTCCTCTCAGTGAGCTCGTGAGGTTTTCATTTTATTTCTTCCTTCCAACGTGGTGCTAGCTCTAAATGAGCGCCAGAGTGCCGCCTTAGACAGACACCCCGGTCGCGTTCGAAGGAAGATGCAGGTCTGAGAGGGATCTCCTGCAGGTCTGTCTGAGCTGTGATCACGAATATTCTGCAATGTGCCTTTTCTGAGATCGTGTTAGCTCCAAAGCTTTTCCTATCGCAGAGTGTTCCGTTTTGTTCTGTTTGTTATTTTACCTTGTGGGTTTCCCATGTGAACGAACAGTGGTGTGAGTGTGCTATGCCTGATCACAGACGGTTTTGTTATAAGCATCAATGTGACACTTGCAGGACACTACAATGTGGGACATTGTTTGTTTCTTCCATATTTGGAAGATAAATTTATGTGTAGACTGTTTTTTGTAAGATATAGTTAATAACTAAAATCTATTGAAACGGTCTTGCAATGACGTGCATCCAGATGCTTAACGAAAGCATTGCTGCTACAAATATTTCTATTTTTAGAAAGGGTTTTTAATGGACCAATGCCCCAGTTGTCAGTCAAAGCCGTTGGTGTTTTCATTGTTTAAAATGTCACCTGTAAAATGGGCATTATTTATGTTTTCTTTTGCATTCCTGATTATTGTATGTATCGTGTAAAGAAGGTCTGTACATTGGGTTATATATAACACTAGTATATTTAAACTTACAGGCTTATTTGTAAACCATCATTTTAATGTACTGTAATTAACATGGTTATAATATGTAAAATTCCTCCTCCCTACCACACAACTTTTTTTGTGTGCGATAAACCAGTTCTGGTTTGCAATAAAACCTTGAAAAATATTTGCATAAATTGTGTCATGTGTTACTTTTTATTTTGATAAACTGGACTGGATGGGGGCACAATAGTAGATCAATTTAAAAATACTTTGGTAAGCTCAGTGTAGTAGCACATACTTTCAATATCCAGCACTTGGGAGACTGAGGCAGGAGGATTATTGTGAGTTTGGGGATAGCCTCAGCAAAAGAGACAAAGTCAGTTTGCTTCCAAGAGACTTGGCTACTTATTCAGGAATGATTGGGTCCCAAGGGCTTCCTGGGGCTTGGTTGGATGGCTGGTCTCCTGGCTTCTGGTGTAGGCCTTTTCCTAACATACAAAGGCCTGGGCTGGCTCTCCAGCACTGAGAACCTATATTCCCAGTATTTTGTGCTGCCAGTCATTAACCCACCCAAACAATGCTATAAAGTAGCACTGTGTATAAAGTAATGGTTCCTGTGATGACTGTCCCGGGAAGTCCGATGACTGCTTGTCCTCACATATTTCTTATCATAAGTGACAGGTAATTCTCAGGGTTGGGCTGTAGTCTGCGTGCTAGGGACCTGGTTGTGAGCAAGACAGGTCACTGCCCTCCCACAGGCTGAAAGGGTGATCAGGGTGATGGTCTGAGAGTGCGGGAGTGCCACCAAAGAGGGCAGGTGCATGTCACAAATGTCCATGTTCTCAACAAGCTGTCCTACTTTCTCAGGAGTACCCAGGGTGGGCTCAGGAGAGAGGACCCAGTTCCTAAGTCAGCGGGAGGTCGCCTCTCAAGGGCCACCAGGCTGTGGGTCTGGCCTGCAGAGCCCTCTCCCAAGGTCTGTCCCACTGGGAATTACTGGAGAGTGTCTCAAGCATCAGTTCTCTGGACTTTTCACACAAGTCCCTAGCGCATCAGGGGTCACCAGTGGGTCCTGCGGCTGCCTGCAGCTTTCCATTAAATGCTAGACATCCGCTCTCCTGTCTCCTCATTCTCCCACCCACCCAAGGGGGAATTGTGACTGCTCCCCTCTTCTGACTCTGAAGACCTCCACTTAGCCCCTGGCCCCACCCCCCACCCCACCATCTCCACAGCTTCTAGAGTCAGGCAAGGGTTAGCTTCTCTTCGTCAGATTTCTTGTAGTGCGCTGAAGGAGTGGGATCAAAGTGAGAAGATGGCAGCTCCCAGCTCCCAGTGGACCCAAATGACGTGACAGTTGTGGTACTAGGCATTAGCTTCATACTACGTTCTCTATCAAACCCAGCCATTCAGGAGAATCTTAGCCTGTGTTTTCCAGGGAAAGTGTACTGCCAGCTTTGGTGGGCAGAGGGCGCACTCACTCCCCCTCCCTCCCATTGGCAACAACAGTTACAAACCATATGACCACCCTGTCCTCAGAGGCCAAGGTCTGTAAGCTCACAGGTTTCCCAGAGGGCTCAGTTATGAGTTAGAAAATGTCTTTTGCTTGGCAGTTTTTATTTTGTCCTTGGTGTTTGCTTTTGTTTTTTTGTTTGCTTTTTGAGAGCAGGTCTACATAGCCCTGGCTGCTCTGAAACTTCCTACCTAGAACAAACTGGCCTCAAACTCATAGAGATCTCTACGTGTCTCTGAGTGTCTCTGAGGGATTAGAGGCCTGCTTCACAAAGTCCAGCCTCTTTTGCTTTTTGAAAGATGGGCTGTCGTGTAGTGCAAGCTGGCCTCAAACACGCCATGTGGCTGAGGATAGCTTTGAACTCTTGATTCCTCTGCCTCTGCTTCTCAAGTGCTGCAATTCTAGGCATGTGCCATCAGGCCTGACTTGCAGGGGCTTTGTTTGTCTGTCTCTTTGGTTGGGGATTTTGTTTTCTCTCTTTTTCTTTAGTTAGAAATCTGACTTATTGGGGTATAGTCAATCACTACAGAGGGATATGAATTGATCCAAAACTGAACGGCGCCAGAGGAGTTCTAAGCACTGTCAAACAAACGAGAGATTGGATCAGCACAAGTGTGTAGGGAGGGGACAAGGCAGGGGACAGTGCAGCCAAGAAGAAACGAGAGATCAATGGACAAATGGCAAATATTTGCCAAGTGCTGTGATGCCAAATAGCACATGTGCCAAGGCATGGCTTATCTAAGGGGGTGGGGCGTGTTCCCAGAGGCCCAGCTGCTGAGGGAGAAGAGGGGACAACTAGTTCAGGGAGTGGTAGCACTCCAATTCTGTGCAAGCTTGAATTTGTTCATCCTTCACAAGAAAAGTGACATCAAAAGTCAGAAAACCATGTAGGATGGTAGCCTGCTAGTTAGGCGGTAGCAAGTCAAGTTAAAGCATGGAGGGTTTGCTGGGTGGGGTGGCACATGCCTTTAACCCCGAGCACCCGGGAGGCAGAAGCAGGCGGATCGCTGTGAGTTCGAGGCCAGCCTGAGCTACAAAGTGAGTCTATGACAGCCAAGGCTACGCAGAGAAACCCTGTCTTGAAAACCAAACAAACAAACAAACAAAAGCATGAAGGGTTTTTTTTTCTTCACAAAGTCTGTCCATGCTGCCGAAGATATAAAACAAATAGACGCACACTTGTTGGCTATTTCCATAAGAATTCACCAAATGAATCAACCAGCAAAGGTGTCACCTTTTATTATACTAGCCAGGGAGAGAAGAGAGAAAGGAGAGAGAATTTCTCAGTTGTGAATAATATTGGTGGCTGGTGAAAAATAGCTGTAAAAAACATATGCGTTGTGAAAATAAATTAGGCTATCATCTTAGAAATTTGTTCAGCAGTATGAACAAGATGAATATATACGTATATGTGTGTGATGGTGGTGATGATGATGGTGGTGGTGCTGGTGATGATGGTGGTGGTGCTGGTGATGATGGTGGTGGTGCTGGGTAGAATCAATGGGATCCTTGCCAAAGAAAGGAACTCTGACAGAGCTGGATCCTAATCTAGCTCTACTGGCCAGCTTTATCTTGAGGCAGCAGCAGCTGGGGCCAATCTCTTCTCCCTTGTTTCTGCAGGAAATACAGCCAGTGCTAGGAGGAAGACCCGCCGTGAGGAAGACGAGCCTTGAGGACCTGGGATGGTAAAGACTGCCAGTCACTCTCTCACCTCTTTGCTAGGACTCAGGGGAAGAAAAACTAAAAACGATGGAGAATAATTTTACACCAGGATGCGGACTGTAGCGTCTGTGTTCTTGGAAAGTACATGGAGGAGAAGTTGAGATTCCAGAGGGAGCAAAGGAGAGAACAGTCTTACCACAAGGAAAGTGAAGAGGTTAAAAAGAGGCGAGATAGCTGCTGCGAAGAGAAGGTCAGTGAAGAGAGCGGTGGAGCAGTCTCAGAGATGGTGCCATCTCAGAGATGGTGACGAGAAAAGCAAAAAGAATGGGCCCTTCAAGGCCCCAAAGTCGATGGGAGCCTTGGAGACAGAGGGCGGAGGATGATTTTAAAAACAAAAACCAAAACCCAAAAAACCATATTTAGCCAAGCGTGGTGAGGCATGCCTTTAATCCCAGTACTCGGGAGGCAGAAGCAGGTGGATCTCTGCGAGTCCGAGG
Source organism: Acomys russatus (assembly GCF_903995435.1). Classification (NCBI taxonomy): domain Eukaryota; kingdom Metazoa; phylum Chordata; class Mammalia; order Rodentia; family Muridae; genus Acomys; species Acomys russatus. The sequence continues at coordinate 31,562,996 of NC_067157.1, read as the reverse complement.
CCAGCCTGATCTACAAAGTGAGTTCAGGACCGCCAAGGCTACACAGAGAAACCCTGTCTCAAAAAACAAAAGCAAAAAACAAAACAAAAATTATTGTTTCCTTAATGAGATGTGCTCCGCTAATTAAAGTATTCATCGCAGCTGCAAATAGCTTCTAAAACAAAGGTCAGCCACCCAGTTGATTAAGAACCAATCAAGTTATTGGCAAAGACAAAAGGCTAGAATGTAGTCTACCTCTACCTTCCCCTGTTTGTCTACTATATCTACTGTGAGATATCCCCACCCCCACCCCTCCATCCCCCACCCCCACCCCAGGAGCATCATGATGGCAACACATTTCCAGGTGCTAATCAGAATAATAAAAGAAACATGCTCACTGGAAATCAGTTAAGCCCAACTTAATGAATTATTTGTTTCTCTGACTGCAAGAACTTGGTTTACTAGTTATTTAAACCCAAAACTGAACAATCGTTTGGACTCTGCTGGGGCCTCAACCTGCTCTATGCTTGGCTAGCATGGCCGTGACACAGTCTTCGCGTTACTAACTTGCAGGAGAGACTCTGCTTTCCACTCACTTTTTTGTGAAGGGCTCTAGCACACATACTGATGATGTCAGTATTTACTGAGAATTTATCTGTTACATTGTGTTCAGGCAGATGTCTGTGTGTGTTTGGACACCTTGGAAACTACAGTGTCTGATGGGCAGGGTTCTGGGTTTCCTTTCTTCTGTGTCCTCTGTCCTGGGCCCCACCTGGTTTGTTCTGGCAGGCCCGGTGATAATGTACCATGACACAAAGTACAGTCTGTTCACGGGAGGACGTAAGTGCAGGCAGGTACTTTCTGTGACGGGTAGACCAAGGGTCACCAGCGTGAGGGCAGGGCTCTTCACGTACACATTTTTTATAGACAGGGTAAGTGGCTGCCAGCTGGTTCATCAGATCTGTGTCTTTTGATATGATTTTTTAGACATGCCATTTGTCTGCCTTTTAAATAGTGTCGTCGATTCTTTGCAGAGCTTGCTCACATGTACAGTGTATATCAATCGTGTCCATCCAAGGCCACACCTCTCTGCCTTCCCCAAGCACACCCATCCCTTCTCCATCCCACCTGTGTGCTCTCATAGTTATTAATAAGGCACTGAGTCCATCGTTGCTGTGCACAAGAGTGTGGATGTGTGGCCGTCATCTGGTACATGAGCAGCTTGCTAGTGGCCACGACCCAAAGAAGAGTAACTTCTGCAGCCGTCAGCTGCCAATAGCTCTTCAGATAGGTACAGGTTCTCCTGCTGGCTTTTTTTTTTTTTTTTTTTTTTTTTTTTTTTTTTTTTTTCCTTAATCATTTCTGTCTCTTACCATAGAATTCTAGAGGCCAAAGTCTTGCGCTAATCTGATCTGAGGCACCAGATTCCAGCGTTGTTAGAGCGGCTTGCCACCAGTGTATTGTGTGAGCAAGAATCAAGTTATGCTTGCTTTAATTAGACAAGCTGAAACTAAGCTCAAAATGACTTAGGATCCAAACTGAACGACAAGGATTGTGTTTTCTTCTGAAAAATCATCAAAAGAAGGAGAGGAGCAGAAATTATGTCATGCTTAAATTAAATTATAACCTGCCTAATAGTCAACACTTTGGAGAAATAAAAGAAAATGTGTTTCTTCGGGTCAAAACTGTATGTTATTATAAGCATATAGCAAAGCAAAAGATGAGATAAGGAAGAGTGTCAATGAGATGTTGTTAATTTTAATATTTATACATAGAAAGTACATCCATGTTCTCTCTCTCTCTCTCTCTCTCTCTCTCTCTCTCTCTCTCTCTCTCTCGCACGCGCGCTCTCTCTCTCTCTCTCTCAATATAAGCAAAGAGCTGGATTTTTGTGGAGTTTTTTTTCTACTATAAGAAGAGATAAATAAAAGTAGTAGATGCCCTGAGACATGAGATTTGGCTTGCAAGGTTGCTATCCACAATGAGACACAAGGCCCCACAGCTCATCCTCCAATGTGCAAGCTTACCTCAGCGGCAAAGCCTTCTCAGCAGCCCATCACCGTGATTTTCCTGTCGCTTGTCTGGGACATACCTGCATGGCATCCCAAATGCATTCTGATTAAGGAATATTTTTTTCCTCCAAACCATTTCTACATTCCCATGAGTCACTATCTGAATTATCCTGTCCTTTTCAATTACATGGAACCATAAAAATGTCAAAATGGAAGATCCACGGGTCCAAGGATTATAAATAGTGACTTCCGAAGCCAAGCTTGCAAATCATATCAGACTAAGACAATCAAAGTCAGAGGAAAGGCATTTTTCTCACAGACAAGTTTCAGTGGAAGACTGAACAGCACATTGTTGTTTTACTTTTTGAGGTCTCAGACACACAGAGATCATAAAATTTTTGTGAGTAAAGACAAATTTGTCATTGATGCAGGCCATGTGTTCCGTTTATACAGAAACGCAATATCAGAAACCAAGCCAGGGCTGGGTGTGGCGGCGCACACCATTAATCCCAGCACTCGGGAGCCAGAGGCAGGCAGATCGCTGTGAGTTCGAGGCCAGCCTGGTCCACAAAGCTAGTCCAGGACAGCCAAGGCTACACAGAGAAACCCTGTCTCAAAAAACAAAAACAAACAAACAAAAAAGTAAGTGATGAAAACATCTTAGTGTTTTTAGTAGCCTGTGTTAGTTATATGTAATAATGGTGTTCATTAAGTCATTTTCACACATGTACAAGTGTACTTTGATCATATTAACCCTCCTTAGCCTTTCTTGTCCTCGCTTCTTGTTAGATCTTTTTTCTCAATTAGACCCTCCTCTATTTCTTTCTTTGCCCCATCTCTCTGTCTCTCTCTGTATCTCTGTTTCTGTCTCTCAGTCTCTGTCTCTCTGTCTCTCTGTCTGTCTGTCTGTCTGTCTCTCTCTCTCTCTCTCTCTCTCTCTCTCTCTCTCTCTCTCTCTGTGTGTGTATGTGTGTGTGTAAGACCCAATGAATTTCATTAGGGCTGTTTATGAGAGTATGGAAGATGAAAAGCATTTGTTTATAGATACATCAGGATTATAAAGTATTAAGAGATTAACCTGACACAGACACAAACATCTGTAGATTAACTAATGAGGACCGGGCAAGGGGTGTCTGTCTGTCTGGCACTCGATAGACTCCAGGTACACCCAGGGCTGCATACGCCAGAGGTGGTTGTCCAGGCCTGTAATCTTAGTTCTTGGAGGTGGAGGCAAGAAGGTCAGGAATTCAAGTCATTTCCTGCCTTGTAGCAAGAGGCCAGCCTGGCCTACATGAGACCTTGTCTGTAAATAAACAAATAGAATCTATGAATCAAAAAGATAGAAGATGTCAAAACTTTTAAAGACCAGAGTTTTCAGTTTTCTATAAATTTCCCATGGAAATCCTAAATGGATTTTTGAAGAGAATTGATAAAACAAAACAAAAGAAAAAAACCAGTAGTCGAGTACTTGTAAAATGAGTGCTACTCATAAATAGTCCATTTAACGAACACCTATAAACCAGCAGTGGTGTCACAGGCCTGCAGTGTCAGCACCTGAGAGGTTGAAACAGGAAGATCAGGTGTTCAAGGTCAACCAATCAAACACTCCGTGAAGGATGAGAGTAGTCTGATTTCGACTTAATTAAGGAGCTGGGTTATTTTCCAGATAGTCTTGAGAAGTGAGGACTATTTCAAAATGCTTACGTTTTAAAATGTACACTAGATAATCAGAGCCCTAGGTATGCTGAAGGAAATGTGATACGACTGGAGAGAAAGAAAATGCTCAAGCGCACTAAGCCACGTGATCAGAAGTCCCGCGATCAGCTAATTTAGTTAGGCACACAATGGGGACATCGAGGGCAGGAGGAGGGGTAGTTTTTGCATACCCCCCTCACCCCCATCAGGACCGAAGAACATCCTCCAGAAGAGCCCAAGGTTGGAGCGTTGGACGATGGGAAGGATTGTTGGGAGCATGGGCAGGTAGGTGGTCAAGAAGTCTCTTAGGTTTTCTCTAGGTGAGGCATCTCTTCAGCATTTCCATGCTCTGGGCACCGTTAAGTGACGAGGAAAAGGGAAGACAGGCTTGGAGGCCTCTGTTTCTTAGCCTTTCTCTGAGCGAGGCACCTCCTAAGCGTTACTGAGCAGTGAGCAGAAGGCTCTTTTAGGCTCGCTGCCCCAAAGACTGCCTTTTTCTGACGCGGCATCTTGAAGCCGGAGAAATGAACCAAAGGTCGGCAGTTAAACTTTAGGACGCACAGCTCAAGCATGAATGGGCCACTTCAAAGTGAATAGCACTGTTAAAGTTTGGTGCGAATCCCCAGGGGCTTAGTTTCTGTTGTTTGATGGTGTCCAAGGTCTGCCCTTAAAGGTAGTTACACACGAAACCTTTCACACTAGCCGCTGTGACGATCAAATGTGGGTGGCACGGTGGCACTTGCCTGTGATCACCACCATTCAGGGGACAGATTCAGGAGGATGGTGGCAAGGTCGAATCCAGCTTAGCCTATATCAGTTTACCTCCTTGACAACCTCCTCTGTGCTCCCTAAAAGTCTTCCCACAATTCAATACTGCAACCTTGGGATTCATCTGGGGGGATTTTCTCAGTCCCTGATACGGTTGGATGTGCAGGAAATCCCCTCCACTTCTGTCTAGCAATTTGCTCATCACATAACTGTGATCACTATGTACTGAGACCCTGTGTCAAAGAAACAAAACAGAATAAAATGAAATAACAATTCTTACATAGGAATAATTAGTGTTTATTTTAAATCTTCTAATAAAAATCCAAATGAGTGAATGACTAAACAGAGTAATTGTTTTAACTTATCTGATAACATTGGGGCTTTAAATTGGTTACCAGTCAGTCTTCAGCGCCACCTATGGGGCATAATCTTAGGTTCATTTTGGGCACAAATATGGACATTAAAACATATATTCCTGTCAGCACTTTTATGCACTAAAATAATTTTTACTTTTTTTTTCTTCGAGATAAGGTTTCTCTGTGTAGCCTTGGCTGTCCTGGACTCACTTTGTAGACCAGGCTGGCCTCAAACTCACAAAGATCCCACTGCTTCTGCCTCTCGTTTTTACATTTTTTAAAATCATTGTTTGTTTTGACATGACCAAAGAGCCAAAGCTGCCAGGCAGTGTTGGCGTACGCCTTTAATCCCAGCACTTGGGAGACAGAAGCAGGTCGATCTCTGTGAGTTTGAGGCCAACCTCATCTACAAAGTTAGTCCAGGACAGGCAAGGCTACACAGAGAAACCCTGTCTCAAAAAATTAAAAACAAAACAAGACAATGCCCTCCCCACCCCCCAAAAAAGCCAAAGCCACTTTTAGAGCAAGAATTCATATTCTACTTGGACTGCTTCACCTAGTCTGCCCTACCCGAATTTCAATTTGTGGATTTAATGTTATAGCTCATCTAACATTTAACATCTTGAAGATCTCTGTTTCCCTCTTGATCTTCTTCTAGGGTGCTCAGCTCACCACGGACCACACTCGAAGTGTCTCCTGCTGTGGTTCAGCCTCTCCTACTCTTTCCAGATGGATACAAAATAAATCTAACGAGAGCTGCTGATGGCTGGATCCTGTACTGTTGCTAGGGACACAGTAATCTGTGAAATGTAAATATTGTACCATTCTAAAGAAGAAGAGCCACAAACAACTATTGCATCACACCCTGAGTACTTACTAATTAGTAGATATTTTTCCTAAATGATCCAAGATCACATGATATTCAGTTCACCTCTCCAGCTGTACTTAAAAGTTGAAAATGATTATAAAAATGAAACTTAAAAAATTAAAGTTAATATAGCATAAAATCTTGAGAGCATAGTATATATTTGGGGTTTTCTTGTATGTGTGCATGCGTGTGTTTACATGTATGTGATATATATATATATATACAAGAGCATATGAACATGTGTGCATGCGTATGTGAAGGCCTGCAGTTGACACTGAAGGTCTTTTTCAGTTGCTCTCAACCTTATTTTTTGAGGTAGAGTCTGTCAATTGAATTAGAGATCACTTGTATTGACTAATCAGTTACTCTGAGATCTTCGCCTGTGCCTAGAATTGCAGGCAGGCCACCACACTTGCGCCACGTTTATGTGGGTTCCAGGGATTGAACTCTAGACTTCAGACTTGCGCGCAAACATTCTATTCACTAAGCCGTCTCCAGAGCCTTGCCTTCGCATACAAACGCAAATCATTCACTTTTGGAAGACATTCTGTCATGACAACTAAGCTTTCAGTAGCCCCAGCAGTTGAGCCAAGGCAGACGTTATAAGTCCATTTGTCTAGATGAAGGAAAATGCACATGTTAGTGTTCTCTTAGGCCTCATAACTTGAGTTCTGTCTAAGCTATGTCATTTCAGCTATGAGAGGGAGAGAGAGAGAGAGAGAGAGAGAGAGAGAGAGAGGGAGGAGTGCTGATGTGTTTGTATGGATGTGTGCATATGTAGTGTTAAGTAGAATGTGTCATAGCCACTGAGTGTGAGAATGTGAGTAGGTGTGGGTGAGTGAGAATTTTGTTGTTGTTGTTTGTTTTTGTTTTTCGAGACAGGGTCTCTCTGTATTAGCCTTGGCTGTCCTGGACTCGCTTTGTAGACCAGGCTGGCCTTGAACTCACAGCCATCCACTTGTGTCTGCCTCCTGAGTGCTGGGATTAAAGGTGTGCACCACTCTGCCCGGCTGAGTGAGCTTTTTTTTTTTTTTTAATTGAGTGTCTTGTGAATGTGTGTGTGGAGGGGGGGTGCTGTGAGTGTGAGTATGTGAGTGTGTACGTGTGTGAGTGTAAATAACTATGTGTGTGAATGTGTGTGCAAATGTGAGCATGTGTATGAATGTCTAGCTATGAGTGTATATGTGCTTGGGTTTTTTGTTTTGTTTTGCTTTTTAAAACAAGATATTGTGTAGCCTAGGCTGGCCCTGGACTCTCCATGTACTTGACTATAAGGGTCTCATGTAGCCTAGGCTGGCCCTGGACTCTCAATGTAGCTGACTATGACCTTGAAGTTCTGACTTTTTTTTCCCTACCCATGACCCTGCCTGCTTGTGGTACTGGAGACTTTAGCTTCGTGCATGCCAAGTAGCACTCTACCAAATGAGTCACACCCTTATATTCCTATAATAGGGATTTAAAAAAATTAAGCTCATAGAGGCTTATCCATACAGCCCAAAATATCCCAGAAGGAAGGCAAGTTTAAAGAACTTCCTTGCTTCAGCAGCACACAAGCAGAAGGCGCTGGGAGTGTTGTGCTGCCCTCTGGGGGTTGTACAGGGAATAGCGACACTAACAAGGATAAGCGGTTGTTCCAAGCACTTAAAGAAAGGCAGAGGCGGAATTCAAGTCAGGGCTGCTGGCCTCATATTTCTACCACAGCAAGGCTGGAAGGGTGGCTGGCGCAAGGAACACGCACTTCTCTGACGCAGTCGTCTCTCTTAATCACCGGTCAGTTGGACTCAAGCGCTGCCTCTCTCTTGCCTCGAAAAGACTAAGGCTGCTGTTATTTTCTCTTCATCTCCCCACAGGGAGTTGGGAGCCGAGATCTTTCCCAGGCTACTCCTAGAATCTAATAGCAGGCCTGTTGACTTACGGACACGTGATGTCACACTGTCTACCATAGCCTATGCTATGCTCTTCCTGATATTTCTCTATACGGACGTCTAACCTGGCCATGGGCTTGCCACTTTCCTTGTCTCTCCCTCCACATCACTTGTCAGGGGGCCCACTAGGCAGGGCAGCTCCTCCTCCTCCGCTGGATGCTGATAGAATTGGGGAAAAGGGAAAGTGCAAGCCAGAGTAAGAGGCCTGTGTCACTAGAAGGAAGACCTGATTTCCAGAGGATGTGTGACAATAGGAGATTGAAACCAGGAGGTAAGGCTAGCAGGAGAATGCCACCTGGGGACAAGTGCCTGGCTCATGTGCTCATACAAAGCGACAACATGGAGCAACTGGGACCCTTCAGAAGGGACAACAGTCAGAATCGTTGCCTTGGGTTCTGCATCAACAACCAAGGACTGAAAAACAAAAAAAAATTTTTTTAGCTCGGCAGTGGTGGCACACACCTTTAATCCCAGCACTTAGGAGGCAGAGGCAGGCGGATCGCTGTGAATTTGAGGCTAGCCTGGTCTACAAAGTGAGTCCAGGACAGCCAAGGCTACACAGAGAATCCCTACCTCAAAAAACCTAAATAAATAAATAAATAAATAAATATTTTGTGTGTGTGGGGGGAAGGAAAATTCTGAGCCTGTATTGGACTTGCATATGTTTGTTTCCAACAAATCAATATAACATGGCTGCTACCTGAATAGCACAGGTCACCTGCAATTGTTATGTCCTTTTATGTAAGGGGATATGAGCTTGTAGATCTAGTATCCAAGGTGGGGTATGGATCTGAGACCAATGTCCCTGATTGGCCAGCTTGTGATTCCTTGGTTCTGGGCCCTTTAAAAATGAAAGCTTTGGGCCAGCAAGATGATTCAGTGGATAAAGGTGCTTGCTGACATGTCTCACGACTGATTCTCACACGCTGTCCTCGGACTTACACATATGTACATGTGTGGCTTGGTGCATGGGTGGGAGTAAAACAAACAAACAAACAAACAAATAAACACAGTAAACTTCTTGGTCTGTTAAAGACTATCTGTCCCCAGACGTTCTGGCTTAGGGTTCCAGAAGGCTTCTCCATCCGCTCTGGAAGGAAGCTCTATCGGCGGCCAAGGTCAGTCTACCAACTGGTTTAGTGCCAACTTGACACAAACTAGAGTCATCAGAGAGGAAGGGGCCTCAGGTGAGTAAATGCCTCCATGAGATCCAGCTGTAGGGCATTTTCTCAATTAGTGATCAATGGGGGAGGGGTCAGCCCGTGGTGGGCGGGGCCATCCTGGGCTGGTTCCTGCCTCCGGGTTCCTGCCTCCAGTCCCTGCCTACTGTGATGTCTCTTGGTAATGGACTGTAATGATGATTGGATGGTAAGCCAATTAACCTCTTTCTCACCAATTCGCTTTTTGGTCATGGTGTTTTGTTGTACTAATACAAACCGTAACTAAGACAGTCACTGAGCACAGAAAGACAGATGAAAGTTGATCTCACATCCTTGGGACCCAGACACGCTGGTCAGATGCTTCCCCACCTCAGGGATTTACCACTTCCCCCTCTTCCTAAAAGGTTACCTCCCCAGCTTTTCACTTGGGAGGTAACACTGCGATCCCTCCTCCAGTAGCTGGGTTTCCCCTCTCTCCCTGGCCTGCTACTTTATTGCTCGTGACCTGCCCTTACATTGTCTCTTCTGGACCAAGAACAAGGGCCTTGGCTGTCAGGACCAGGAATTCAAAGTGGGTAGGAACCTGGAGGCAGGAGGCCATGGAGGGTACTGCTTACTGGTTTGCTCCCCATACCTTGCTCAGCCTGCTTTGTTATAGAGCCCAGGACCATGAGCCCAAGGGTAGCCCCACCCACCATGGGCAGGACCCTCCCCCTTATCAATAACTAAGAAAAATGCTCCTACTCCTAGCTGATTTTAAGAATGCTGTGGACCCTGATCCTGTCTTTTTCACACTGAAGCCTTAGTTCTGGCTTTTTCATCTACTTCTTCCTGCAGCCCATCAGGAATTCTGACATTCCCAACTTTTTGCTAATTCCTTAACTTCATGTCCTTTAAGCTAGTCTCCCAGAGGCAGGCGGATCTCTGTGAGTTCGAGGCCAGCTTGGTCTAACAGAGTGAGTCCAGGATAGTCAAGGCTACACAGAGAAACCCTGTCTCGGAAAACAAAACAAAACAAAAACCCTGGAATGTGCTGTTTCATCTAGACTGGCTAGCCAGCCAGCCTCCCCAACTCTCCTGTCTGTCTCTATCTCCCAAGGCTGGAACTGCAGATGCTCAGTACCATGTCTGGATTTTCACATGGGTGCCAGGGCTTCAGATATAGGGCCTTGTGCTTCTGAGACGAGCACGTTATCCTCCGAGCCATCTCCCCAGCAACATCAACAACTGTTTTATGTCTCCCCTCCATCTCCAAACATAGGCAGGGGGTTGACTTCTGACATAAAAACATAAGCAGTGTATAAAACTGTGCTTCTGCCGTTGCACCTGGCACAGATTTGGAGGTCAAGTAACCATAAAGACGCTATTAAGTTTTTCAGAAGCAGCAGCGCTGGTCCATTATCCTGGGAATAATATTGAAACACTATCTTAAATAGAAAACCCGTTCATCAAAGCTTTTTTTTTTTTTTTTCCCTGTCGTTGTGTCGCTGTGTTACAGACTCTGGTGTTATTCTCATTCTTATTGCACAAATGAGGGGAGGAAGTGAAAGGGTAAATGTCTGACAATAAGGAGCAAGATATCTTTCCACCAGATTTCCCCAGAGGCATCGTGTTACTATGCTTAGCCCAGGCTAGCCTGGAATTTATGGTAATCCTCCTGTCTCGACCTCCTAAATGGTAGGATTACAGGAATTCACTTTCATTCCTGGATGTTCAGAGCTGGGGTGCGAGGCCTTTTCACTGCTCTGTGTAGGCTCTGTGTTACCTACAGGACACTCTCCATCCCTAACTGCACTCAACTCCTATAGTGGAGGGTCCTCCTAAAGGCCAGCTGGTGTGTGCTCCCTACAGGTGACACAGGGCCTGAGGTTCCTGAGCAAAGGTTTGTCCTGACTCTAAGATGTGTCCTTACAGTGACAAGGAGAGAAACAGAGGGGGAGGTAGAGCCCAGAGTGTTCACTTCAAGTCCAGTGGCCTAGAACACACACACACACACAGAGAGAGAAGAGCCAAAGCCAAGAATGGAACTGTCACCTTTCAGCCACATCCTACAGATAGACAAGTGGAGCACATCCTGTCATCCTCTAGATTAATGTCAGATCCCAGCAGTGCCGGAAGTCAGCAATGGGCTTGTGTTAGTTAACAGAGATAACTTTTACGCTTCATCTCCCAGCCAAGTACTAACCAGGCCTGACTTTAGGTTCCAAGACTAGACTAGCTCAGAACAGTGTGGCCATAGTCTTTACAAGGATAAAGCTGAGTACCAGCTTAGGAAAATAAAATATTATTTTATTTTATTTTAATTTCCTGTCTAACTCAACTTTTTTGAATTTAAGTATTTTCCTGTCTAACTCAATTATTTTGAATTTAAGTATTTTCTTCTCTTTCTTGTCCTTTTTTTTTTTTTTTTTTTTTTTTAATGATACTCACTCAAAATTAACTGTGTCCTCAAATTTTTTTATATCGAGGCTGGAGAGCTGGCTCGGAGATTGAAAGAACTGAAGAGATAGATGGCTCAGAGGTTAAGGACACTGGCTGCTCTTCCAAAGGTCCTGAGTTCAATTCCCAGCAACCACATGTTGGCTTATACCTATCTATAATGAGATCTGGTGCCCTCTTCTGGCCTCCTGAGAAAGAAAGAAAGAAAGAAAGAAAGAAAGAAAGAAAGAAAGAAAGAAAGAAAGAAAGAAAAATAGACATGGTCTCACTATCTATCCCGGGCTGGACTGGAACTCAATGTGCAGCCTGTTCTCAAAATTGCAATCCTCCTGCCTGCATCTTCTAGGTCCCGAGATTACCAGCATGTGCTGCCACACCTACCCATAAGCTTTTATAACTGTTTTTAAAATGAGAACACTGAGACAAGTAAGAGCATGTGCCCCAGGTCACACGCTAGAACAGGGCAGAGCCAGGATCTCTCTCTCTCTCTCTTTCTCTGAAGGTTCCCTTCCACTCTGCTCCCTGGGCCCTTTCTTTCTTTGTTTTTCAAGACAGGGTTTCTCTGTGTTAGCCTTGGCTGCCCTGGACTCACTTTGTAGACCAGGCTGGCCTCGAACTCACAGAGATCCGCCTGCCTCTACTTTCCAGAGTGCTGGGATTACAGGCATTCATCACTGCACTGGGACACTGGGCCCTGTCTTATCCTTGACATTCTAGTGTCTGTTTCAAAGTCTTCATTCTTTGAAAACTCATTTCTTTTTGTTACCTGCAAGGAGAAATGTATTTGCTTGGTGGTTAACCGACCTTATAAAACCTACACAGATCTCGCTCTCTTTTTTTTTTTTTTTCAGTTTGAAAACTTGTTTCCCTGTTAATTAGTAGTCACAGCCTGACCTTGACAGAGCAGATATCATGGTGTTACAAAGGGAAGGAAAGAGAAGCTACTCCATTACTGTTACCAGCATGAAATCAAAGAAAACTTAAACAAAAACAAACAAAACAAACAAACTCGGTAGAGACAGGTACCCAGGACAAGCAGACAGTGAGAAAACTTTGTTACGCTTGATTACCAGGCAGCCCTTAAAACCAGCTTACTCCTCAGGTGCAGAGGTATACGTCTGTAGCTCCAGCACTTGGGAAGTAGAGGCAGGAGGTCAGGATCAGCTATGTAGTTCAAGTCCACCAGCAGCTACATGAGGTCTTGTCTTCAAAAACATTTATTTAGGGACTAGAAAGATGGCTCAGTGGTTAAGAGCATGTACAGCCATTGAGGAGGACTGGTTCTTAGCAGCCCTGTCAGGTGGCTCGCAACTACCTGTAACTCCAGCTCCAGGGGATCTAATGCCCTCTTCTGGCCTGTACCGGCTCCTGCTGTACTGTGTTCTTTCTTAATAGGTTTTCTCTGCTGATGAAGTGAGCCAATCCAAGTCAGATTAAAGCTCCCAAGGAGTGAGGCCAGGGAAGTTGCCATGGGGTTGGAGACAGGGAAGAAGGGGAAAAAGAGCATGCACAGGCCAGGAGAGAGAAAGGGAGGGAAGCAGAATGTCTGGATTATAAAGGGAAGGTCAGCCCCTAGGCTCAGAGCAGAGAGTGGGGTATGCCAGACACACTCTGCAACAGGTAGGGACTGAGGGATGCTGGGAGAACCTGGAAGCCAGGTATGATTTGCTCTGTTAAATATGCACCTCAACCACTTATCCAAAACCCAACACTTGTTAAGGGGTCCATTAGGATTCCCAACTATAAATTCATTCTTTTTTGTTCCTTAGCATTGACAAGTATGGATCAGGTTGTGTGACTATGAATTGCCCTGTTCCTCTCCCAACTTCCAATATACTCGCTCATTCATTTTAACTTATATTCCCTGTTCTATTTCATTTGATAAGTATTAATCTGTTATCATCATCTATTCATTTGCTTGAATGGCCCCAAGTTAATAAATAAATGAGGATGTATGGGCCCATTTGATATGTATATTTTTGAAATGCCTCCTTAGTCCTTAATCATCTCTTCACTTTCTGGTTTAAACACACACACACACACACACACACACACACACACACACACACACTCACACACACGCAAACCTAGACTTGAAACCCAACATTCCTATAAGAAGCTCTAGTTCCTTTCAGTGGTGAATAGAATTTAAAGAGCAAGTATGTTCATTGCTAGTGACTACAGTGAGTCTCTCTCCCTGTCTCTCTGTCTCTCTTTCTCCCTCCCTCCCTCCCTCCTTCCCTATCTCCCTTTCTCTTTCCCTCTCCCCTCCCTCATGAACTTTATAAACCAAATGTCTACTTCTAATTGGATTCATTCTTGCTTTCTCCCCACCCATAATTTAAACTCCTTTCCCAACAAGGGGACACTTGCAGTTTTGTCCTGATCAAGCATCCTGTACACACTTATGTCCTGTTCTGTCACCCCTCCCCTGTGTGGGTGCACTTCCCACCTTACTCAAGCTGGGCTACTTCCCTGCAAGGACAGTGTTGTCCCCTCACACTTCCTCCAGTAGCCATCCTACTGGGCCATCCCTGCCTTCTCTCACCTGTTTGTGTGCACCTCAAGCTTGCCTGGAACTCACGATGCACTCCAGGATGGTCTTGAGCTCACTACAGAGCCAAAAGATTTTGGAATTACCATGTAGGCCGGGGTGAACTTGGACCCTTGATCCTCTTAACTCGGCCTCTCAAATGCTGGGATTGCAGGCACATGCCGACACATTGAGGCGGGTCTATCTATTTAGGAATAATTTCCAATCTGTATGTTTTGATTTCTTTATTACTAGTCTTTTGAAGCCAGTTGCAATGGTTTCTGGGATGTCTGAGATATGTAGGTAACTCATATCCTTCATTCACTGAGAACAAGAAGACACTATTCCCAAGTGAGAGAAAATCTCAGACAGCCTGGATGCTTTTCACCTTCCTGCAGAGAAGCCATTTATTAGCTCAGGCCAGTGTCCGCCTAGGATCCACAGCACAAGGACGCAGGCAGGCATGAGGGCTGCCACAGCTGAGTCAGTCATGTAGCTGATCGGTGTGAGAGCTAAGATTGAGACAGGGACGGGCAGCTTCTGCCTGAAGTGGAGACCTAGGTTTTACCAGCACATTGAAAACACTTTTCTCTGCACAAGAACAGAAAACCAGACAGAAACGCAGGGGTTTTCATGTCACTTGCTGTGGCTTGTCTTCAAATCAAGCACATGGGAAGAGGCTGTTAAAAGCAAGTGGAGCCTACAGGAGCAGAGTGGCTCATCTGCACCAGGAGGAAGTGCGAAGGAAGGTTCTCTACCAACAGGCTCTAGGGCTCAGACACAAATCTGCCCTGGGGTCAGCGCAGTGCCCGGTGCTGCTGCCCTGCCGCGGAGAACAGAAATCTAGGGAGGGGAGGAGACTTTTAGAAGAGGGTCGTGCTTTGGAAACGTTTAGCGCTGAAATCACTTTTTCTGTAAAGAGTTGGGAAGACACGTTTGGTTTTATATTGAGGAGGACCAGAGAGTGAAAAGCCAGTGGATGGCTAAGGCCCTGCCAAGACAGAGGAAGCGCTGCCTGGAGGTGAGAGAGAGAGAGAGGCTGCAACCTCGGGGAAGGTGGAGATAGTGTGTGCTAGCTTTTATTCAGCCACTCTTGGTGAGTGTGTTCAAGGCCAGCTGTTCCTCCTCATGCGGAGTACCTGTTCGCTGTTGGAATCTCTCCAGGACTTCGTTCTAACATGCAGGGTGTTTTCGTGTCCCTCCCTCCCTCACTCCCTCCCTCCCTCCCTCCCTCTGTCCACAGCCTCTGCAGAGCTCGCCTCCACCCCACCCCCACGCCCGCCTGCCTGCAGCCTACAAGCTTTTCTATTCCCTACTGTAACAAAGGTGGCAGTAACTTTCCCGTGAGATGATTCAGCTGTTCTAAGAGGATTTGGCTCTTGCACTTGGAGAAGTCCACATAATTCATCTAAATCCGCTTAGATTTCCCTTTTAGGCTATTGCCCTGCTCCACCAGGCAGAAAAGAATGTGACCTTTGCAAGACAGCTGCAGCAAGAGACTGCAGTGGAAACTTCCACTAGCAAGTGGGCTCCTATCTGCTTTTAGAGGGGCCTGCTGGGTCCCCCAACACAGCCAGTCTTCTAATGACTTTTAGCTTATTTGTTGAGAATTTTTATTTTTACTTAAAAAAACCAGTATATTTGTATTATTTTAAACTTTGTTTTTATTGAAAATAAAGTTATTTTCTTTGAATATTTATTTTATTTATTTATTTTACTATGTATACAGTGCTCTGCCTGCATGTATACCTGCAGGCCAGAAGAGGACACCAGATCACATCATAGATGGCTGTGAGCCACCATGTGGTTGCTGGGAATTGAACTCAGGACCTCTGGAGGAGCAGCCAGTGCCCTTAACCTCTGAGCCTTCTCTTCAGCCCTCCCAGATTATTATCCCATACCTCCCTACTCTTTCAACTGCAGTCTCTTTCTCTCTCTCTCTCTCTCTTTCCCGCCCCCCGCCCCCCAGGGTTTTTCTGTGTAGCCTTGGTTGTCCTGGACTCACCTTGTAGCTGAGGCTAGCCTCGAACTCACAGATATCCGCCTGCCTCTGTGGGGTGGGGTGGGTCTGTCCTTTTATACACTGGGCAGGGTCACAGCCCCGTGGCAGGTATGCAATGACATCGCAGGTAGGCGAACTGAAGTAGAACGCTAACAGGGAGTGATCAAAAAACAGACAACAGAGTCCATGTCAAAGATAGCCCCTGCACCCCAACTGGTGGACCCGCATGAAGTCTGAGCTGCCTATTGGCTACATCTGTGAACGGGTCTAGGTCCACTCTATGCATGGTCCTTAGTTGGTGTTTCAGTATCCACAAGCCCCTCTGGGCCCTGGTTAGTTGGCTCTGTGGGTTGTCTTCTGGACCTCCTGTCCCCTCTGGGTCCTTTTATTCTCCCTTCACCCCCATTTCTCCACAAGTTTCCCTATGCTTAGCTTAGTGTTTGGCTGTGAGTCTCAGCATCTGTTTCGATCCATTGCTGGATGGAGCCTCTCAGAAGACAGCTCTGCTAGGCTCCTGTTTGCAAGCATAGTAGCAGATCGTTAATGGGGTCAGGAGTTGGCTCTCCCCCGTGGGGTGGGTCTCAGGTTGGCCCAGACACTGCTTCTTGGACATTCCCTCAATCTCTGCTCTATTTTTATCCCGGCACATCTTGTAGGTAGGGTAAAGAGACTGAAATTTAAGCTAGGAGTGGTGGTGAACATCTTTAATCCCAGCACTTGGGAGGTGGAGACAGGTGGATATCTGTGAGTTCAAGGTCAGCCTGGTCTACAAAACAAGTCTAGGGCTGTTACTTAGATAAACCCTGTCTGCGAGAGAGAGAGAGAGAGAGAGAGAGAGAGAGAGAGAGAGAGAGAGAGAGAGAGAGAGAGAGAGAGAGAGAATATCTGTGCAACTTTTAAAGTTATGTTTTTGACCCATGCTAGAGTCATTAGAGAGGAAAGAACTTTAGTTGAGATCCAGCTGTAAGGCATTTTCTCAGTTAGTGATCAATGGGGGAGGGTCCAGCCCATTGTGGGTGGGACCATCTCTGGGCTGGTGGTCCTGGCCTCTATAAGAAAGCAGACCGAGTAAGCCATGGGGAGCAAGCCAATAAACAGCACCCCTCCATGGCCTCTACATCTGCTCCTGCCTCCAGGATCCTGCCCTGTTTGAGTTCCTGTCCTAACTTCTCCAATGATGGAACTCTGGAAGTGTAAGTCAAATAACCCCTTTCCTCCCCAACTTGCTATTTTATCGTGGTGTTTTATCACAGCAGCAGGAACACTAACTGAGACACTATTTGCGTCCCCCTTTGAACTCCTTCAGTTGCCTTACTGCTCCGGCTAAGGCAGGGCATGGTGCCGAGCAGATACGGAGAGAGCGACGTCCTGTCTTGTTCCTGATTTTACCAGAAATGCTTGGAGTTTCTCTCCATTTAAGTCGATGTTGGCTGTGGACTTGCTCTAAATCTCCTGGATTGTGTTTATAGGCCTTGCATGCCGCTAGTCTCTCCAGCACTTTTATCATGGAGGGATGTTTGTCAAAAGCAATTAATTGGTCACAGTGACTCTTCACAGCAGTAGACTAGCGACTAAGACAGTGCATAGTGTTTAGAGTTGAGAAGTCCTCTCTGTGTTTTTTCCCCCTTTGATGACTATGCAGTCTCCTTCCCTATATCTTCTGACAAGTTTTGGTTTGAAGTCTGTTTTGTCTGATGGTAAAACGGCTACAACCAGCTTCTTGGGTCCACTTACTTGGAGTATCTTCTTCCATCACTTTACCCTGGGGTGATGTCTATTCTTGCTGTAAAGGTTTGTTTCTTGGATGCAGAAGGAAGGTAGGTCCTGCTTCCTAATTCTTTCTGTTAGTTTGTGTCTTTTTATTGAGAAATTGAGGATGTTAGTATTGGGAGTTATCAATGAGTGGTGTTTATTGATCTTCGTTATTTTGTTGTTATGCTTTGGGTTTTTCCCCCCCTCTTTTCATTTGCCGATATAGCATATTTATTTGGGTTTGTTAACCTCTTCAGAATGAAGTTTTCCTTCTACTGCTTTATGTTGAGGTAGCTATTGCTTAAATTTGGTTTTTCTTTCTCCATCTATTGTGATTGATAGTTTTGATGGGTGTAGCAGTCTGGATTGGCAGTTTGTAGAGCACCTGTTCCGGCCCTTCTTGCTTTTCTTGTAGTCTCTACTGAGAAGGTGAGTGTTATTCAGGTGAGTCTGTCTCTGTATGTTGCTTGGTTCCTTACAGCTTTTAATATAAAGTCTTTGTTCTGTTCATGTACTGTTGTGACTATTTTTTTGTCTGGGAGAATTTTTTTTTTTCTGGTCCTTTCTATGCTGTTCTGGATGCTTCTTATACTTTGATAGGCACTTCCTCCTCCTTCACTCAGGGGAATTTTCTCCTAGGATTTTGTCGAGAATTTTTTCTGTGACTCTGACATGAGTTTCTTCTCCTCCCTCTATTTCTAATATCTATAATTTGGTCTTTTCACTGTGTCCCAGATTCCTGGATGTTTTGTGCCTGAAATAATAATAATAATAACAATAATAATAATAATAATAATAATAATAATAATAATAACAACAACAACGTGGGTATCCATTTCTTTTTTTCCATTTTTAAAATTATGTTTCTTTCTTTCTTTCTTTTTTTGTGTTTTTTTTTTGAGACAGGGTTTCTCTGTGTAGCCTTGGCTGTCCTGGACTCGATTTGTAGACCAGGCTGGTCTCAAACGCACAGGGATCCACCTGCCTCTGCCTCCTGAGTGCTGGGATTAAAGACATGCACCCCACTGCCAGGCATGTTTCTTTTCTTAACAGATACATTTATACTATTACAAATAAATAAAACAAACTACATACAGCAGGAAGAACTACAAGACAATCAGGAACTATATAAATGTTACATTCATAGTGTTTTGGCCATTTGTATTTGGCAAACATGAAGTAAACATTTTTCCTATCTTGCTGAGTCTAAAATTCTGAATGAAAATCAATATCTATCATATCTCAACTCTATTAACTTAAAACATATATTTAGATTTAAAAACATCTTTTTTCTTTCTTTCTTTTTTTTATTAATCTATTCTTGTTACATCTCAATGGTTATCCCATCCCTTGTATCCTCCCATTCTTCCCTCCCTCCCATTTTCCCCTTACTTCCCTCCCCTATGACTGTTCCTGAGGGGGATTACTTCCCCCTGTATATGCTCATAGGGTATCAAGTCTCTTCTTGGTAATCTAAAAACATTTTAACCCCTAACCAACTAAGCTTAATTGTAAGACTAAACTATCTGGTCTTTAACCTCATCAGAGACTTGAGTAGGAATAAAAGTTAATTACCTGAATGAACTGGAAGTGCAGGTTAGCAACTTCCAGAAAGAAAATTGACAGAGACAGTTTGCTGCCTGAACAGTCACCCAAACCCTCTATAATGTTGGAACATCATCTTCAGCCTTCTGGCCCAATATATCTGACAGACATATTTGTGAGGCAGGAACCATTGAGGACTTGCTTATCCTGTATTGGCAGTTTGTCTGTTGACTCTGCCTGCATCCCAAGCATGCCCATTTTTAGGCCGAATTCTGTCTGTGGCAGAAATGAGGACATTTTGCCCAGTGGCTGGTTTACCACATTTGAAGTCATTTCCATAAGGAAGCTCTTTGATGCCCACCATCCTCTTTGAGGTAGGCTGGGTGTTACCAGGAGTTAACTTGTCTTGTTGTCAAAGAATCTTTAGAATAATCAAAACATCTTTAAGTGGCATATTTTGTAGGTCTCTGAGGCTTTTGAGGAACTTATTTAACTATTTTACCTTATGTATCTATAAAATTATATCTATCTGTTAGACCTAGGTTATATATTCTTGTGATAAAATTAGACTAGTATTTGACATGACTATAATTTGTTCAACTAACAATTAGCTTGTATTACTTAATTATTCTATACAGCCTGCAATACCACTGTAAAGGTATTAGAAGTAAATCTTGTATTATAATTGAGTATAATACCTCATATTAGAGTAATTTATGGTATGTGTGAGGAATAATCTTAGATTCTTCTCTATACCAATATATCAAAATTATACTTATTTTGCATCAATATACAAAATTCTATACCAATGAGTTAAAAATAACCTTATTTGTGAGTAACAATTAAGGCCTTGAATTGAGAAGTACATCCAATAAGCTATCTGAGTGTCCAGTTCTTTTACCTTGTCTTCAATACCTGAGATTCTCTCTTCTATGTCTTGTACTTTGTTGGTGAGGCTTACCTCTGTGGTTTTTGTTTGACTTCCTAAATTTTTCACTTCTGGTTTTGCCTCAGTTTGGATGTTCCTTCCTGTTTCTATTTCTACTTCCACATCTTTATCATTTCATTTCACTATTTGTATTTTCACAGATTTATTCACATCCTGAACAAAAAATAATTGCTATTTTAAAACCCTTATCTTGTGCTCGTGTGCTTCAGTTATATTACATTTCTTTTTTGTTTGTTGTTTGTTTGTTTGTTTATTTTGGACTTTGAGACAGGTTTTCTCTGTGTAGTCCTGGCTGTCCTGGGACTCACCTTGTAGACCAGGCTGGCCTCCAACTCACAGAGATCTGCCTCTGCCTCCCGAGTGCTGGGATTATAGGCGTGCGCTGCCACACCCAGCTGTATTACATTTCTAAGAGTCTGCTATAGAATGGTTAATGGGTTCTGGTGGAGACCATTGTCCTTTCTGTTGTGTTTTTACACTGGTGTCTCAGCATCTGGGCTTGCGGGCGGGGGTTGAAGTGATTCTAGATGCTGATATCTGCTTTTGCCTTTTGGGTGGGTGTTCCAGTTTGATGATTGTGGGTTGCTTGGTAGGGAGTGCTTCTGCTTGTCGGTGGGTGATAGAGAGGAGTAGAGATGGGCAGGGCTAAGGGGATCCTGCACACACACGCGCATACACACACACACACACATGCGCGCGTGCGCGCACAGAGGCAGGTTGGGGGTGTGATGAGAAGAGAAGATCCTGCAAGTAGGCTTTAGTAAGGCAATGAATTGTCCATGGAGATGGGGATACAAGGCCTGAATCAAGAGTTGGCGTCTCCAGTGAATGGAGCTGAAGTGGAAGAAAGGGCACCTGTAAGCAGGCTGTTGTTGGATACTGGATGTGAATGGAGGGATTGTAAAGAGGGCCAGAAAGCTAGTGTAATTGGCCTACTGGGTCTCTACCCTGTGTGGCTGCTGGGGGATTCAGGTACATAGTGTTTGTAAAAATAGGTGTTTGACACAGAGGACTGGGTGGAGGGAGGAAATCTGGGTCCACTGAAAGATGCTGTGGAGTCACCGCGGAATGGAGGGAGGGAGGAGGGGCCTCTGCGAGCAGTTGGCCACAGGGTTGGGGAGAAAGCTAGAGAATGATGGGGCAGAGGGAGGAGAGTGGAGACCGCCCACCTGAGTTCAGGTCAGGGGTGGCCACCCGGGGCATACCAGGTAGATAGTAAGACAGTATGAGTCTTGTTTTCAAATGGGACTCAGAGTAAAGCTGAGGAAACCTTTGACCCCACAATAGATAGGAGAGGGAGATGGACATAGATAGATAGATAGATAGATGATAGATAGATATGCAGATGATTCATAGATACATAGATAGACTATCGATAGATACATAGATGACAGATAGATAGATGATAGATTGATAGATGATAGATGGTTGATAGACAATAGATAGATGAAAGATAGATGGTAGGTAGGTAGTAGAAAAATAGATAAACAGATAGATGATAGATAGGTGGATAGATAGATGAGAAGGAAGGAGAGTAACAGAGCCAATTCTTGATATGTAGCAGGCTATAAATATTCTTCAGTTTTCTTTTCACTCATGAATGAACTACCAAAAATCAACAGTGACCTCTTCAAAACTAGTATCACACCTTTTGGTCACTTTTTTTTTTTTTTTTTTTTTATCTACTTCAAGTATATTATTTAAAAGAGCCACCCCCTTTTTGCCTACAGATATATTTCCTTCTTTCCACATTTTTATTTTCCAACTAAGTTATAAAACAATGAGGTCTGAAACAGTAAATTATTTTCAGAAGTTTAATCACTTTGCTGTACAGACAGGTTGTGAGGAGTCCGTGTGAAAGTTTGTGTAAGGAGTGATGTGACAGAATACACCCGTGCAGGAGCTCACACTCCTCTACCAGGATCTGAAGTCACCCTGGCTGTGAAATCGATGGTGAAGAGCCGCATGCAGCTGAGAAAGGAACCATGTCTCGGTGGCTGTCATTGGAACCATCTGTTTGTTGCCAGTTACACAGCAGACTTTCCTGTGGCGTAGTAAAGGTATTTCCAGCTTATAACACCCTTGTGGGATATGGTTTCTTCACTTTAGAGATGGAAAGAAAGAGGCTGAGGAGGTTCAGGGATTTGCCCAAGATCGTACAACCAACAAGTCCATGGCTGACCCAAGGCTGGACTGTGTAGGTTTAGAAGCTGTGTCCCTCCCTAGCAGATACAAGGTGCTCCAGGGCAAGCCTTGCTTTCTTAAAGGACACTTGTATGATTGCCCTTTGCTGCTGAAGTGGTGGTTACTTTTTTTGCTCTTCTTATTCTATAGGTGGTTAAGACCAACCAGTTTCTATACATTAAAAATGTATATATAACGCTGTATGTGTGGACCTGTTATTAGAAAATGCAGAATCATTTCATCAAAAGCAACATGGCTGGCCTGAGACAGGGTTGAACACTACAGCCCAGACTGGCCAGGAACTCACTATATAGCCCAGCAATCCTCCTTACTCTGTCCACCAAGTGCTAGGATGACAGGTGTGAGCCACCATGATTCGTTTATGATACCCTTTTAATTAATCAGTCTTCCTGGCTTCACACCTGAGTGTCTTTGATGGCCATAGCAACATGAGGTGCACATCAAAGAGCAACCAGAGGCTGAGATAATGTAGTTTACAGAAAGGCAAATTAGGACACACAAATCAGTCAGTCTATTTATTTCTCTGCCAGTTGTTCCGAGCAACGGGATAGCATTTGGCCTGGAAGTCATCCTAAAGCTTTAAAGAAATCAGTAAGGTGGCCAAGTAGTGATGGCGCTCACCTTTAATCTCAGCACTGGAGAGACAGAGGCAGGCATCTCTCTGAGTTCAAGGCCAGCCTGATCTACAGAGAGTTCCAGGGCAGCCAGGGCTACACAGAGAAATCTTGTCTTGAAAAAGGAGAGAGGGGTGTGTGGGGTGTGTGTGTGAAAGGCACTGAACTAGTTCTACAGCTGAACTGGCTGTGTTCCAACATTGGTTCTAATTCTCAGTTGACTCAGAGTCTGATTGACAAGTTTCTGCAAAGGAGGTCAGCCTGCATCAACACTGAGGACAAATCCTGACATTTTGGATTCTGATCTCTTTGGTTAGTCAGTCTAGTCTTGGGGTTTTCCTCCCCGAATATTTTGGAGACTTCTCAAGTCTTATTGGTGTCTGTGAACCACTCTTGGTGTTGCTTTGCTAATTGTTTGGGTATGAACAAAACTTCTCCTATGGAGACTCACCTCCAGCCCTGGCTTATTTTATTTTATCTTACTTTTTATATTCTGATAGGAAGCCATAAGTTTGGTACTCCCTTTTCTTCTTTTTAAGATTTATTTATTTTTATTCCATGTGTCTGAGTATCTTGCCTACATGTATGTGTGCGCACCATGTGCGTGCCTTGTGCCTGTAGAGGCCACTAGAGGGCATCAGGTTCTCAGGAACTGGGGTTACAGATGGTTGGGAGCTGCCAGGTAGGTGCTGGGAACCAAACCCTGGTCTTGTGCAAGAGCAGCCAGTGTTATTAACCGCTGAGTCCCAACTACTGAGGCTCTCCTCTCTGTCTGGCTTCAGCATTATTTATATGAGATTTGTCACTGTCGCATACAGTAACACGATCTTATCTGCCGATTTCTAAAGTGATTGTCTCACTCCACACATTCATTGTCATCTTGCTCTTGGCTGTGCAAGTGACATTACACTAGTATCACAATTTAGACACCAGACACTCAAAGTATCCATTGTAAAGAGAGGGACACCAGGCAGTGGTGGCGTTCACCTTTAATCCTAGCACTTGGGAGGCAGAGGCAGGCAGATTGTTGTGCGTTTGAGGCCAGCCTGGTCTACAAAGTAAGTCCAAGACAGTCAAGGATACACAGAAAAACCCTGTCTTGAAAAACCAGAGAGAGGGGCCGGGCATGGTGGTGCATGTCTTTAATCCCAGGACTTGGGAGGCAGAGGCAGATGGATCACTGTGAGTTCAAGGCTAGCCTGGTCTACAAAAATGAGTCCAGGAAAGCCAAGGCTACACAGAGAAACCCTGTCTCAAAGAAAAAAAAGAAAAAAGAAAAAACGAGAGAGAGAGAGAGAGAGAGAGAGAGAGAGAGAGAGAGAGAGAGAGAGAGATTGTGTCCCATCTCATGTTGTATGCCAGCAAAGGGTCAGTGGCAGAGTTGACTTTTTTTTTGCACGTGTCTTCATTTAATGAGCACATGCACCGCTGCTTACATCCAGGGCTACCGCCAGGCTCAGTTTAGAAATCAGCCACAGATGCATGTTACTTGCGATAGCTGCGTATTTCAGCTGGAGGCCTTTGTTCAGGGCTGGTTTACTAGGTCCTTATAAGGCATCCTCTTTCGAGAGCCCTCTCGTTCGTTTGTTCTCTTCTGAACCAGGAGCCAGCCTGATGCTTGAAACCGGCAGATTCCTCCTGATCCCCAGAAGGAGTTCAACTTGCTGTCTTTCTCAAGTTCAGGTTGTAGATGACAGGAGATGTGTGTGAGGACAGTCAGTCCCCTTAGAACCTGCGAACAACAGCCAAAACCCCACTCCAGTCTTCTGAGTGTGGACGTATGTGGATTGCTTTCTGTGTGTTCACGCACAAGAAGGGGGAGCTTGTCTGAAAACTCCCGGTGGTTACTGTTTCTCTTCAAAACTCAGCTCTGAGCTACTGCTCTCTCTCTTTTTCTTCTTCAACCAATTCTGTCTTTAAAGCATTGTTGGGGACGCTTTGTTATGCAAATGCAAAGAATATTTTTTTTACTTGATAGGAAACCATCGAATTATTCGTCATATTAATGCGGACAGTGTTCCTGGGGTGTTGCTACTTCTCAGACACAGGCTTTCTTAGGCGGCTGTGGGTTTTGTTGTTGTTGTTTGTTTGTTTGTTTGTTTTTCCTTGCTGGGTGAAAGGAGCAGTTCTGGAATTTTTCCAGGGAAGTGGGGGGCATGCCCAAGGAGCGCACGAGCCAGCCAGTAGGAGATTCCTCTCACGGTGGGATAAAATGTCCCTGGCGTTAGTTTCTGACTACGTCTTTGTATGAAGTGAGTCCAGCTATTTCTTTTGCTTCATATGGTTACTGGGACCCATGATAAGAATTCAAGGTGAAATGAGGGTGCAGCATTCTTGCAGCGTATCTGATGCCTCACACGATTGGTGGATGGCTTAATAGTCGCATCTTGGATGAGTTGTCAAACCCCAGTTGGCCTCTCAGACTCCTGGACTCAGTTAACACCTCATGGCTGGCAATGACATCTATTTCAAAAATTGTAATCGATAGTTTCCTTGTGGGAATTTGGCTGGTCAAGCTACAATCAGTGGCTCTGTGAGGAAAGCATTTTACAAGCAAACACGAGGACCTGAGCTCAGAATCACAAAACTCACCTGAACCACATGACCGAGTATATTTAGAATGCAGCATCTTATCATGGGAACAGAGGCCGGAGACATGGTCTAGCCTGGTACACACAGCAGCAGACAGATACACATTCTGGAAGGACTGATGTTCAAGTTGTTCTGTGACCTCCACATGCATGCCATGGGAACAATTCACCCATACTATCCACACATATAGTTTATATGTAAAAAAAAAAAAACAAAACAAAACTTTAAATTGAACTATCATGCAATACTGGAGGAATTCTTGTTTTAGATTCTTACTTTAAAAAAAAAATACTAAATAATGAAAGTATTATTTTTATTTAACATAAAGCAGTTTCATATATTTATAGGCTATGGTGAGACATTTTGGCATTTTAAAAGATTACTTGTAATTTAAACTTTTTGCCAAATTTAAGTAAAAGACATCTTAAATTATATATAATCTTTTCATATAATTGGACATCATGCCAAACATGTTTGTTTGGTTTGGATTTTGAGACAAGGTCTCACTATGTCCAAAGGGTTAGACTGGAACATGCTATGTAGAGCTGATGGCCTCAGACTCACAGAGATCCACCTGCTTTTGTCTCCTGGTCTTCCAGGACAGCTAAGACTATACAGAGAAACCTGTCTCTACAAAATAAATAAATAGTCAATTTAAAAGCTTTATGTTGGATTTTTAAAAAGATTTATTTATTTATTTCATATAGTGTTCTGCCTACATGTGTGCCTGCAGGCCAGAAGAGGGCACCAGCTCTCATTATAGATGGCTATGAGCCACCATGTAGCTGCTGGGAATTGAACTCAGGAACTCTGGAAGAGCAGTCAGTGCTCTTGGCCACCGAGCCATCTCTCTAGCCCTTTATGTTGGCTCTTGACTCTCATTGGAGGAGAGAGTATTTGGCTGCGTTGTCATAGCAAGGACAAGAGCTTTTACAAGAGCTCTTGCTTCTGTGGGCCAGCTTGAGGCAGCAGGGTCCTCTCCACCTCATTTCCTCTGTCTCTTGCTGACTGGCCCTTTTCTGTAGTTTAGCCAGAGAACAGTGACAAATGTAAACACACCTTAGAGGGATAAGAATTTAGAGACTAGTCCCCTCATAATCTACAGAATCTTAAGAGAGCAAAGCGTGGGATGGGGATATAAAAGGGAAAGGGTGTTGAAGATAATTTGTCCATCTTAGATTAGGATATATATATATAACGTGGCTCGTGAGGCTGGACAGATGGTTTAGTGGTTAGGGTACTTCCTGCTCTGTCGTGGGAGCTGGACTTCGGATCTCAGTAATCAAGTCAGGTGGCTCACCTACACCTGTAACTCCAGCTCCAGTGGCCCTGACACCATCACGCCTCCATGGCCACACAGGCACGTATACAAAGAAAAGAAAAATCAACCTTCAAAAACAAAAACAAAAAACTGTGGTTTGTGAGCAAAACAGTTTAAAAAAAATAAATTTAAAATTATTTGTCTATCCTTATTTCTCATTTTATGTGCATTGGTGTTTTGCCTGCATGTATATCTGTGAGAGGTTATCCAATCCCTCGGAACTAGAGTTACAGACAGCTGTGAGCTGCCATGTGGGTGCTGGGAATTGAACCCAGGTCCTCTGGAAGAGCAGCCAGTGCTCTTAACCACTGAGCCATCTGTCCAGCCATCCTGAGCTCTTTGAAAAAAATTGGAATTTTTCTTTTGTTGTTGTTGATGAGAAAGAGTCTCATGGAGCTCAGGATGGCTAGGAATTCACTCCATAGCCAATGATAACCTTGTACTTCCTTCTTCTGTCTCCTGGGTGTTCTGTTGCAATGCATTATGGGAGTGTGCCAACACATACAGTTTGGCTGTGTTGGAACCTACGGTTTTGTTCATGTTAGGCAAGCTGTGTTGGCTGAGACACATTCCCACCCTTGTAGCCTTTTCTTGAATGGGATTTACATATATATTGCTAAGTATTTTTACACTGATTTAGAGGGTACAACTCAGGTTTTCACTTATTCACAAAGTTTTGCCACAATCACCACAGTCTAATTGAAAATTCTTTGCACTTCCCCCTGCACAACCCCCCCCCCCAAATAAATTCCACAACCCTCAAAAATTGGTTTCCATTTCTCTCGCCACTCCCTGGCAACCACTAACTTCATTTCTGACTCAATGAGTTTGCTTATTGCCAGCATTTCCCCGTAAGTGACATCATATTTTACATAATCCATTGTGGCAATCGTCTTCCATTTATCATGTTTTCAAGGTTCCCCCATGTGCAATGGTTAATATTTTATTTCTTTACTGACAAGGTTCCACACTTGCACCACTCTACAGTGGCACAGTTTCTGTAACTGCTCAACAGTTTGTGGGTATTTTATTGTTTTTACATCCTAATTTGTTTTTGAACTGGTGAGGAAGGTCAGCTGCATGGTTCCTCTGCCTTTCTGAGCTAGCAGGCTTTCTTTTTTTTCTTTCTCTTTCTTTTTTTTTCTTTTCTTTTTCTTTTTTCTTTTTTTTTTTTTTTTTTTTTTTGGTTTTTCAAGACAAGGTTTCTCTGTGTAGCCTTGACTGTCCTGGACTCACTTTGTAGACCTGGCTGATCTTGAACTCAAAGTTATCCACCTGCCTCTGCCTCCCAAGTGCTGGGATTAAAGGCGTGCACCACCACCTACCGGCTGCTAGCAGGCTTTCACCCTAGCATGTGGCTCCTGAGTCTTCATTGGTAAAAATCGAAAGACTGAGATTTTGTTAAGAACAACAATACGTGACCAGTCAGATACCGAATCCATTCCTTCCGTACTTTGCATAGACGCTTCCTGGTTAAAGCCTGACCGATGGCGTCACTGACCTTTGGTGACCTCTACTCAGAGCTTAGCCTTTGCCTCTCATTGGATGTTGGCTGAGGGAGGCAAAGTCTCAACCCCTAAGAGTCTCTCCGTCTTTGGTTGCCAGACCTCATCTTGACGTTACCCAACAGCTTCTAACCAGTCATCTCATGAGCATATGAAATCCTGGGCATTTAGGCTTGTGTGCTGGCAGTGAGACCATAAGGCCGAATGTATATTTTTACAATATCAAACAGCTGTTCCCTGAGATTCGGTGGATGCAACGACAGCTCTCAGGCTTAGAAAAGACTTTTAAACTTTAGACAGGGACTTGAGGTTCTACGAAGATGGCCAAGTGAGTGTGTGTACACGAACACTCGCCTCCCCCAACCTCTGTACTGGGAGCTGAATCCAGGGCCTTATGTCCACCGTGAAAGCACTCCACCACTGAGATACAGCCCTATGCCTAAGAACTGTGGAGTCCCGCAGCTCAGCTATACACTACCTATGCACGAGAGGGAAAAACAGGACATTATCACCGTGGACCTGTCAGTTCTCTTCAGAAAACGAGGTCTCCGAACGTAAAATAGATATCAGAACAAGACTTACACATCACCACACACTAAAAAGATAACTGTGCATATGAGAACGAGGGGGCGCTGGGGGCGATGGGGTAGATGACCAACCGAGGGAGCACTGGGAGAGGTGTTCAAAGTGCGAACCTGGAAGTCCAGGCAGCCCTGGAAGTTTTTGAGAAGATGATGATGATGACATTTAGTATTCTATATTATATTATATATATATATAATATAATATATTACTATGTGTTATATATTATATACAGTATATATTATATGTTATATATAACATAGTATATATATTATAGATAGTATAGTATATATATTATATATAATACTAAATATTATTAGACTAAATTAATAATAATATAATTATATTCTAGGCTCCAAACTAGTCAGAAGTAACAGTGAATGTGGTGAGCGGGGCTGTTTCTGGGTTTTATTTTGTGAGCCAGACATACGAAGTGACCTGTGGTCCTTTGGAAATGGACAAGTGACTGTTTATACCACCCCATGCCCCCTCTCCTTTCCTTACAACTTAGCCTCTTGAGAAACCATGCTTTCAAGCACCTCTATGTCATCCCACTGGAAAGAAAAATGTCTCTCTAAATGTAGGATGAGTTCAAGATGGCACCGGTGATTGTCACATACAGTGAGATGTGCTTGCATCTGGGTGCAGGGTCATATGGAAGACAAGGTGGCAATGGCTTCGCCACCTCTGCTATGGGTGAAGCTCATGCCTTGAAGTCCACTCTTTAGTGTGATGGTGACTGGTGATGATGGGATGTTTCAGAGGTAATTGGTCTTGAAGAAAGAGCTCTCATGGATGGGACCAGCTACTCTTGTAAGAAAGGAACTTGATCCACGCCATGTGTGCACACACATACACACACACACATACACACACAGACACACGCACATGCACACACATGTGTACACACACACAAATACTTTGAGGATACAAGAAATATGTGAACCCTGAAAAAGTCCTCGTCAGAACCTGCCCATGTTGGCACCCCACCTCAGACTTCTAGATTCTAGAACTAGAACATAAGGCTGTCTGTTGTTTATAAGCCATCCTGGCTGTAGCAACCTCGCCTGGCTAAGCAAGCCTTTTACAACAAATGCAACAGCCTCCTTAATTCAGTCTACAGAAACATAGGCTGAAATGCTTAAACAATTCAGCTCTGATTGCTCTGTAGTACTTACATTAATTTAAACCTACAGGCAATTTCTAAAAGGGATCTCCCCCCCCCCCCCAAATATGATTTTCTTGGCTAGTTACAAAGAAAACATTATTATATCACATTGATTTATTATCCAGCAATGTTTCAAGATTTACAATGAAAAATGAAAATACTTCTGACAGTTAAAAAAGGTGAGGTCAATATTAGAATGGAGAAAGGGCAAGGTTTTTCAGGCCCGGGGACAACTCGAATGTGTTATGTGTTGGTCAGGACTGGAATTCTGGGACTCCTCTGGGTGCACTTATGAAGAGAGGCTTTATGTACATCTCGTACTCAGGGTGTTGGTCCACCCCCCAGGTTCTCTGGCTTGGTGTTCCTCTGTTTTCTTCCACCCTTGAGTGTTTACTAGACAACACAGCTTAGGAAGTTAAGTCTGGCCTTGGTCACATCACCAGTCCCACCTCAGTCTGGAGAGGGGTCTGATGATTGCACCTCAGTCTGTCTGGAGAGGAGTCTGCTTAGCTCCCCAGCTTTGTTGCTGTGTTGAGACAGGGTCCTGGGAGACAATCCGGAGCTCAGTGTAGACCAAGCTGGCTTTGAACCTGCAGTGACCCCTCCTCCTCTGCCTCCAGAGCATCGGGGCTGTAGGTATGAGATTAGCACTCCCTAGAAATTTTCAAATGATGATGAAAACTAAACGTAATCGTGACTCTGGGAGTATTTTGGCACGAAACTGTGTTGTTGCCATTGAAATCAAGGACTGCTGCTTAGGGGACACTGGGGAGCCTGAGCGGTGGGACCTGGGGTGGTGTTCTGGAGCAGCAGTGTGATCAAGGCAGCTCAGCCTGGGTGTGTAAAGAGGAGGATGTCCTTCATCACTTCACCTAACTGGCTCCCTCTGTCTGTCTCTGATGCTCATAGAAGAATCGTGCATTGTTACACTCTTCCACTATGTTAGAGCCAGGGGTACACTGAAAAAAAATAATCTCCACTCATAAGTTTGTTTTCAGGACACAGGGGAGAGAGACACACACACAGATACACACACACACACACACACACACACACACACACAGACAGACAGACAAACTGTGTGTGTGTGTGTGTGTGTGTGTGTGTGTGTGTGTGTGTGTGTGTGTGTTGTAAGAGCTATGCTGCTGAAAAGGGAAAAGCCATTGGGGAGTGCTCAGTAGAGCTCCAGGGGCCAGGCAGCCCTTGTGATCAAAGACTGAAAGAGCAGAAGATGCCCACACAGGGCAGGTGTCAGCTTCCTCTAGCTCAGCCTTGGGCTTCTGCATCCTCCACCGTGCTCCCCCCCAACCCCCAACTCTGCCCCATTGGGTTGCTGCCCTTGCTCTTCCAGTTTCTGATGTGCCCTGCTGCTTCTGAGACACCAGAGTCCTTCTAGTCTGGTACGCTCTAACCTCTCAGCCATCTCTTCAGCCTCTTGATTTCTGCTTCCAGCAATTCCCTGTGCACCTTCCTACTTCTGTGCCCTTACGACGGCGGCGACCATTTCTGAGTATCTCCAGGAATCCTATAAGAGAGGCCGGTTAAATACGTTGCCATCTATTGTGGAGTTCTGCCCACTCGGGACTGTGTTGTGAAGCAGCTCAAGAGATCAAAGGCAGCTGCTGTGTGTGGGTCCAGGTGTAGGGACTGCACAAAGAAATGACCTGAGTGTTAAGAGTCTTCTGTGCAGCTCTGCGTTGAATCAACTTGTGCTGTGTTCATTTCATCGCAGACTCGCCGCTGTAATCATAGCACCTAAAATGACCAAATCTGTTATATTTCGATATATGTCTTCGTAGAGAGCAATTGTAAGTATGATTGTCTGTGGGTGGGCGTGTGCACACAGGTGCAGGTGGCTGGGGAAGCCAGAGGCTTGAATCTGCTGCCTCTCATGGACCCCCTGCATCCTGGGGCTGGACTTACAGGCAGATGTGAGCCACCTGGATGTGGGGATCCAAACTCGGGTCCTCTGCAAGAGCAGTCAGTGCTATTAACTGCTGAGCCATCTCTCCAGCCCCCAATGCCCACTGTTTTTAATTGTGTGCCCACTACACTGAACATTCTAAGTGTATCCATCCTTCGTTGTCGTACTCCAAATAAATAAAAGACCTTTTTGCCGATGAGGAATGTCTCCAAAAGATTAAATAGTTGGCTTATGGTCATGGAACTAAGATTTCAACTAGGCTCTAACTCCAAAGCTGGTGCAGTGTCCTTTGTCACACTGTCTTTGACATTTCATATTTCCAGTGTCTCATATTTACTTCCACCTTTCTCTGATTTTTCCTGAGATCCAAATAGTGATTTTTTTTTGGAGAACTATATCAGAATATATGCAATGCTGTAACTTTAAATGGGAGGCTTCTGAGCTATTGACAGTTTAATAGCAGTCAATATATTTGTTCTTGGTGAGTCATTTTTATTTCTCAGTTGAGATTTTTAGCTATTTGTGGTAGTGAACACTTGGAAGGAGGCAGGAGGGTCAAGAGTTCAAGGCCATCAAGACCACACAAAACCCTATCTTCAAATGAGCAGCAATAAAAAGATATTTTAGAGACTGGGTGTGGCGGTGCACACCTTTAATCCTAGCACTTGGGAGGTGAGGCAGGAAGGGAGTCTAAGGCAAACCTGGACTACATAGTGAATTCCAGGCCAGGCAGGGCAACATAATAAGATTTAAAAACATAAATAAATAAACAAGCAAGCAAAAATACCAATTCATAATCAATTCTATCTTCTTCTATTCTCCAATCCATTAACCCTATTAGGACAAGTGAATATTCCCTGGAAACATTCTGATTATATTTTACGTGCGTCATGCAGGCAATCTCTGCTAGCTTCAAAGGCCACCCAGCCTTCCTTGCTACACTTAGTGACCACCGTACTCCTCAGTGCTCTGTGGTGCTGACACTGCCTGAGTACGGTTTAGAGGTATTTAGTAGAGACTAGCTTTTACACAGAAATGCCAGATCAATACCAACTTATAGCATCCTCTCAGGAAAGCTTAAGGTAGAAGCCAAGATAGGGAAGTTAGGAGGGGAGAGTTCAGCTCCCTGGTTGCCAGGAATTCACCAATTCGTCGCCATTCTTTCAAATAGCTTTAGAAATCTAATACAAAATAATTTAGCTAGGAGGGAGATAGAAGAAAACAGAAAGATGGCTATTACCCAGAAAGGTTGTCAGACAGCTTTGCTCTAGAGATTTGAAAACTGCCCAAGACCCATTCTTTCTCTATCTCTGCTTCGAGCTATATAGACATAGTTCTTTTTTTTCCAATTTTATTTTTTAAATATTTTTTATTTTTTACATATACATTCATATTATTACACATATATACAATAAACTACCCATAGCAAGAAGAACCATGACACAGTCAGGAATTATATAAATGTTACATTCTTAGTGTTTTGGGTGTTTGTAGTTGACAGCCGCGAAGAAACCATCTTTCCTATCTTGGTGCTTCTAAAATTCTGAATGTAAATCAATATCTATCATATCTCATCATTAGCTATTAAGTTGTTAAAGCATCTATCTAGACCTAAAAACGTCTTAGCCACTAAACAACTAAGCTTAATTGTAAAACTAAACTATGTGGTCTTCAATTCTATCAGAGACTTGAGAAGAAATAAAACTGGTTACCTAAGTATGCCGGGAGTACAGGTTAGCAGCTTTCCATGTGAGAAGATGACAGGCATCCAACACTGTAAGAGTGTTTTGGGAGACTCTTCAGGTAGTAAACTGTCTTTTTTTTTTTTTTTTCTAATTTAAAATTTTTATTTTTACACGCTTATATGAAGGTCTGAGCATCATATGCATGCAGTTCCTGTGGAGGCCAGAGGAGGGCGCCAGATCCCTTAGGACATGCTTTTGAGCTACTAACCACGTGGATGCTGGGAATGGAACCCAGGTCCTCTGGAAGAGCAGCCAGTGCCTTTAAACTTCAGAGTCATCTCTCCAACCCCGGGACATTGCTCTTATGGAGAGAATCTGCACATGTAGTTGAAATATCCGGAGCTGTGGGAGTCTCAGAAAGGAGACACTATCTGTTGTCCAAATTCAAACCAGTTCTGGTTTACTTAATTTTTTTGCTCAGCAGTAAGCAATTTCCCGCAACTGTCGGGGTTCGTCGCGCATAGCAAATGGAACAATATGCAAAAGGAAATGGGGGTGGGGGCTCTGGGAAGAGAAAAAGGAGGATGACATCTCTAAGTTAAGGTTATTTCTCCTGGAGATCTCATGGCACTTGCATGGGAAGGCTGCCAGGGGTCGCACATAGGAATAAATATTTGGGGGAAAGCTTTGCAGTGGTACCAAGTACCACCCCAGGACCAGCTAAAATTCTAACACCTCGTACCACAAAACAGGACCTTACTAGTAGTGGAGAGATACCATGTATAATCTGTTGAAGTCTTGCAGGACTAGCGCAGGCTCCTAATCCGACACGGCGGGGAGATCGGTACACATGCCTGAACGCTGCCCTGCGAGAAGTACAGGTCTGCTATCACAAGCCAAGGAGCGCCCAGGCCTGGGACAAACTGCTCCTCAGAAACCAGAGGAAACCTGGCCTGTCCCTATTTGGATTTCAGAAGCCTGGCCTCCAGATCTGTTAGAATCAGTTTCTGTTTCCATAAACCACTCAGTTCGTGGTAGCGGAACCCAAAGGTGTGTCACAGCCGTGGCCTGTAGAGAAATCCTCATCTTTGGTATGCGCAGGGCCATGCTGTCAAGGCATACGCTCTAACGCTGGGCCCGTGCTTGACAAGGACATCGGTGAGAGGATGGATCTTAAGAGCGGCTGGCTCCACCCGGTCTTTGAAGATGGGTGACTTTCTCTATATAAAAGATGAAAGGAAGGGAGTGAGCATGTAGGATTGCAGGGCCTCAAGTTATTAAGCAGAAATTGAGTATTCTTACTTGCCGCCAAGTAACTTTTGAGTGTGCCTTGAGGCAAACACTGTCCTGCAGTGTTTGAGTTACTTGATGTGGTGGACCCATTTCCCCAGGATGTGGAAAAGAAGACCTATGTGGGGTTTGGGGTGGGGGTGTGGTGGGGGCTCTCCAACGCTACTGACTTCTGTGAGTCAAGGAAGCTATAATCACCTGGGAAGCTTAAATCAGGTTTAGCTTTGCCTCAATTTCTAAAGGTATCGACGTTAATGATAGTGTCTGTTGGTTTTTATTTGTTCCTGATTCGCTCTTGGTTATATTGCCACGGTCAAGGAGTATTTTATTTTGATTAAATTATCGTGTTGTTTAATCAGGGTGCATTAGAGGTCGCCGAGAAAGCATTGGCAAAGTCCTGTGCTCCTTGGCTGTTGCTCTTGTCTGTTTACATCAGCTTGCGACTGGGTCACATGTTGCCCAAGCTAGCTTGAAATTCAGCATCAGAGATGAGGGTGATCTTGAACTCCCGGTTCTTCAGCCTCCACTTCCGGAGTGCAGCGACTGTAGGTGTAGGACACCACTCCCTGCTCCTCTACGGTGTTTTAGAGAAAGATGGATTGTCTGGGACCCTTTCCCCAGATTTATCGTCTCCTGGCTTGGGACAAGAGGAAAGATGGTTCCAGGGTCCAGAGTCACCTAGAGCGGCACAGACGGGGTTAATGTTCTGGCAATAAACCCTTCTTCTCAAGTGAGCACCCCAGCCCTAACTTTACATGTGCCTTAGCTGGAAAGAATTAAAACCTACTGCCTCTCATCCCAGCCACTCCACTCCACTCCAGCCCACGTTTCTGATTTCATTAAGTTGGAGTGAGGCTTGGGCCTTCGGATTTCTACAAGATGAATCGTTAAAAGCTCTCCAGGTGATTCTGGAGGCTGCTGTTCCATGCCTGGAAACTCATTAAATAGCTTTGAGTTATGGGTGACAAGATCAGAACTTGGCTTTCGGGAAATTAGGTTGACAAGGAAATAATAAGGCAAATTGAAACCCAAAGGCGGCACGCAGTGAGAGGGCATGTGAGAAGCGAAAGCAGTAGACTGGGTGATCACGAAGGCTTAAGGAAGAGAGAGAGAGAGGTACCACTGGGAATGCAGTAAGCTAGGAACAGATACTGGGTTTCAGAAGGGGCAAGTTTGGGCACCAGCGGCTTTGCTGATTAAGCAATATTAAAATGCCAGTGCGTCTATAAGATGTCACCATCTTTCTATCAGTCGACGCAAAGATGACCCTCTTTAAAATAATTTTATACTTCTGGGTATCCCGCACCAGCAGCTGACAGTCCACAGAGGCCATGCTGGGTCAGGCACAGGGATGAGAGATGCTCATGTGGAGCTGGTGCCCGCTCCCGCCTTCGCCGTGAGCCCAGCAGCTGCCAGGCAAAGCCGTGGTTGGGAAAGGTTTGGGAGCAATGTGGGAGAACTGCAGCTGCAGAGGAAAACAGAACAAGACACTACCAAATAGAGCCAGCTCTGCGCTTGCAGGCGGTCCTGCAGCATAGAGCGGCCACAGTTGCAGCCCCCACTGCTTGCCCTGCTGGGAGAAGGGTGTGGAGCTACCTGGTGCTTGCACAGTCTGGTCTGTCCCCCAGGATGCCCTGCCTATCCTCAAGGTCACCTTGACTCTGGGTAACAACTAGCTGTAAAGCTGTATGGGCAACATCTATATATACTGTGGGACCTATGTCAGTTTGCAAAGCCATTTTGATAAGTATTGGAGGGAAAGGTGGGACTATAGAGGGACAAAGCAACTCTTGTGGTGTAGAGAGGTGAAAATAGACTGGAAGGTGGTGGCAGGTGCGAGAGTAGGCTGAGCTCATCCTGAGAGCATGTGCTTGTTGAGTAGGGTTGTCATGGCAATGTGCAGCCACATGGAGGCTCTGCCCCCAGATGTGCAGCCCAGTCTCTGAGAAGCTGCACGATGTCTGAGATGGAGACAGTTCATTTATTGGATTGGGCCTCCTGGAGGCCATCTTGATATTCATGGGGCCGTGCTGGTGTCTGTGGTCTGTGCTGCCACCCCAGACCGCTTTGATGCCTGAAGTTCATGTCAATATCCAAATGAAACCAGGCACCCATGGAATTGTCCATACAGACAGACAGACACACACACACTCATATACACATACAGTTTTGTTTATTTTTGGCTTTCCAAGACAGGGTTCCTCTGTATAGACCTGACTGTCTTGGAACTTGCTTTGTAGGCCAGGCTGTGTGCGCCTCCTGGGTACTGGAATTAAAGGTGTACACTACCATTGCCTGGGTAAAGAAGGACCTGAGGATAATTTGACTCAGGACCTGCTTGCTTATAATGCCACCTTTAGTTTCTAAGGGCATTTGTACACACACATACACACAAAGTCACACACACACAGATAACACACTCACACACGCACATGCAGACACATACTCACACACACACAGACACACACACACTCACACACATACACACACACAGTTAACACATACTCATACACACAGACACACAGGGACACACACACACATACACAGACACACACACACATACACACTTATACTCTGGAGGTTTGAGTGAGAATGGTCCTCATAGACTCATATGTTGAATGTTTGGTCCTCAGTTAGTAGAACTGTTTGGGAAGGATCAGGAGGTGTGGCCTTGCTGGAGGAGGTGTGTCACTGGGGGGTGGGATTTCAGGTTTTAAAAGCCCTATCAGGCCTATGCCCAGCCTCCCAGTCTCTCCTCTCTCTCCCTCTCCCTTCTCCTCCCCTCCCCTCTCCTCTCCCCCTCCCCCTCCCCTCCCCCTCTCCCTCTCCCTCTCCCCTCTCCCTCCCCCTCCTCTCTCCCTCTCCTCCTACAACACAGCTACTATCCATTCCAGCACCACACCTACCTACCCTCCCCCCGCCATTGTTATCATGGACTCTGAAGCTGGAAGCAAGCCAGTAAGCAGCACCGTCCATGGACTCTGCTTCAGGTCCTGCTCTCAGGTTCCTGCCCTGTTTCAGTTCCTGCCTGGGCTTCCGTCAGTGGACTGTGACTTGCAATATGGAAGCTGAATAAACCCTTTCCTCTCCAAGTTGCTTTTGGTCATGGTGTTTCATCACAGTATAGTAACCCAATAAGATACACACACACACACACACTCTTAAGGTTTATTGTGTCTGTCTGTGCATGTATTTCTCATGCTTTTTCTTTGTTTTGGATTTTTTTCTTTTCTCTGTCTGTTTGCTTTGTTTTATTCAAGTTTGCTTGCATGGAGTTGGATAGGTAGGGCAAGATGAGGAGAACCTGGGAGGAGGTGAAGTATGTGGAACAGTGTTCAGAATACATTGCATAAAAAATTTAAAATATAAAATTCCCATGTAGATGGAGGGGGACTCATGACACCTACTCACAGCCAAGGAGCTCTTGTCAGTTGATTGCTGCTCAGGAAGGAAAAGTAATTTTCCATGGGCATGTTGCCCGAGGCCAGCGGATGGCCCCACGGACAGCAGCACTGATGGGACCCAGCGCTTACTTATAAGGACGAGAAGGAATAGGAGCTGCAAGGCAGACATGCTGGAAGCCCTAAGGCAAGTGGAGGTGCATATCATCAGACTATATTACAAAGATATGCGTGATGCTCAAAGAATAAATAAAATACTAATTAAAACATAGCAGCTTCTAAAATGAGCTAAGGTTATTAAAAATTGAAGAAAATAAACGATCCTCAGAGGAAGAACTCTGTGAGAACAGGATCCTTATCCTGATTAGAGTCCAGGAACGGCTCTCCTGTGAGTGCCCTTGTGTTCTTTCCTCTTTAGAAATGCAGCGAGTGTATGGGCACTACAAAGTGAAGGTGGTTTTGGGTTTTTTTCCCTCTTGGAGGAGGTCACAAGGGTTGGGGATGGACCTTAGAGGACTAGGAAACAAATGGGACTGAGGTGTATTATATGAATCTCCTGAAAAATAAAAATACTATGTTGGGGGAAAAAAGAAAGAAAATAATGGCTTAAGACATCAGTGCAGACTCGTAAAACCTGCAATCCAGGACTCTGAAGGAGACGCAAGAGGGTCGGGAGTTCAAGACCAGCCTGGGGTACAAGAGGTTTTCTTCAAGAAGAGAGAGGTAGGGGAAGAGAAAGAGAGAGAGAGAAGAGGCGGGTAAGGGGCTATTAACTTGTATGTGAACTGTGCCTGGTGATTTTACTCTGCTGTTTATTTTTAAAGTTTTATTCTTTGAGAATTTCATACATGCATACAACCTGTTTTGATCTCATTCCCTCCTCCAGCCTCTTCCAGGTCCTTCCCCATGTGCCCTGCCCCCCACCTCTCCCCTCCCCCCCCCCACCTCCCATTTCACGTCTTCTTTCTCTACAGCGTACTGGGTCTAATTTGTTCTAATCCTGTACATACAGGTAGGAGGCTATCCTGTCTCTGGAAAGTGGTCAAACTACCAGAGACCAAACTCCTAACGAGAACTCAGCCCTCCCCAAGAAGCCATGGGCTCTCTATATTTGTGAGCGCTCAAGGTCCGGAAGAGCATGTGGCTTTTTCTGGACACCGAGGTTTCATTTGTGAGGTCACCAGATATGAGGAGGATCCTCTGTGGCTGTCTTTAAAGGTAAACGGAGCAACAAGGCAAAGGGCTGAGTGGCCACATGTGGGCCTGGTTGGCAACCTGCACCTGAACAGGAGCCTCAGATTTTGGTAATGTGTTTTCTGAAGCAGGGTCCCGCGACGTCCCGCCTGGCTTTGGAATCGTTATGTAGTCAAGGATGACCTTGAACTGCTTGTGACCATTCTGCCTCTACCTCTCAAGTGTTGGAACGACAACATGCCCAGGGTATGGGGAGCTGGTGGGGGGGGGGACCCACTGAAGACCTCAGTCTTATAACTCAACGGAATTGAAATCCGATACAAGCTGAGTGAATCGGAAGAGCACAGTGTAAACTTCCGGTGACCATGCCTCCAGATAATACCTGTACCTATGTCCTCTAAGTTAGCTCTGGGTGGGTTATAATTCCTAATACAAAGTAAATCTGTCATGAGGCATTACTTATAGAATAACAACAACAAAAATCTATACATGTTTGAAACATTCACATTGAATGCTTTTCTGCCTTTGGTCCGGGGTAGGCTGAACTCACTAAATGTAGACACCTGGATGGGACGGGTCACCTGGGCTGTGCTTTGTGCAGACGTCTGACCTACTACACAATGTCAGTAAGTTTGCTCTGTTTCCCAGCAAATAGAAAAACAAATCTAGCTGGGCATGGAGTCAGAGCACTTGGGAGGCAGAGGCAAGTGGATCCCTGTGAGTTTGAGGCCAGCCTGATCTACAGAGCTAGTTTTAACACAGCCAAGGCTACACAGAGAAACCCTGTCTTGAAACCCTGCCACTTCCCACAAAACACCCTAATAATTGTTTTTATAAGTCTTTTATTATTCTGGAATATATTTAAAACTATAAAGATTTATATATATTTATATAAATATAAGATTTATATTTATATATAATATTGTTTTAAGGGTGATATGAAGAAGAATATTACCTATTATTCACTACAGATATCTGTGACTAAGATTTTGGCCTCAAAATGTCCATCCCAAGAAACTGCCCAAGGGGAATATGTGTGTGTGTGTGTGTGTGTGTGTGTGTGTGTGTGTGTGTGTGTAATTTTTTTACAAGTTAAACTTTATCTAGCTTTATGAAAGATACTTTTCACAAACAATCATGGCATTAGGTAGGACACTGGCAGATGATTGTTAACAGTCTACAAGAATTTTCAAACAATCTTCTTTTTCAGTTGTATTAAATTTGTATTTGTCTGCATGTATGTCTGTGTACCTGATGCATGCCTTGCTACCTGGGAAGGTCAAAAGAGGGCGTTACGTCCTCTGGGCCTGAGTTGCGCATGACTGTGAGCTACCATGTGATTGCTGGGGATTGAACTCAGGACCTCTGGAAGAGCAGTCAGTGCTCTTAACCACAGAGCCATCTCTTCACCACCACCCAGTCTTTCCCATGCTCTGTCCCAGCGTCCTTCCTGTGTGGACTACCAAGTCAGAGAGCAGCTATAAACAGGAGCATCATCTTGGTGTTGTCATTGGCAAGACCAGATTGTCCAACATACTGGCAAAACCAGTTTTCGGGAGTCTGGTCCCAGCAGATCTCTGGTCTTTAAGAGAGTCAGGGTGAGAATGGGGGGAGGTTAGGGAGGGGGAGGTGATGTCAGACGCTGAACTGGGGGCTGCAGCAGCAGCAGGAGGCTCTGTGGTTCAGGGGTTATTCTTGATCTTTCTTCTTCACATTGTTCTCCAAGAAACATTTTTGTGTGCATGATAATGGCAATTTAATTCATTTGACAGAAAACACAGCAGAATCAGCCACAACATAGCAGAACATTACACAGGAAACAAATGCCAGATATCAATACACATTGTTGAGAAAATGAAATAGACTAGTTAAAAATCATAGACGATGCAGTGAGTAACTTTAAATAAAAACTCTGACATTAGTAATCCTTGTAGCCTGTATCGTTGCACCGGCTGGTTTTGAGTGCCATCTTAACACAAGCTAGAGTTATCAGAGAGGAAGGAGCCTTAGGTGAGAAAATGCCTCCATAAGATCCAGCTGTATGGCATTTTCTCAGTTAGTGATCAAAGGGGGAGGGTCCCGCCCCGCCCATGGTGGGTGGGGCCATCCCTGGGCTGGTGGTCCTGGGTTCTATAACAAAGCAGGCTGAGAAAGCCATGGGGAGCAAGCCAGTAAGCAGCACCCTCCCTGGCCTCTGCACCAGCTCCTGCCTCCAAGTTCTAGCCCTGCTTGAGTTCCTGTCCTGACTTCCATAGTGATGGACTATGATCTGGAAGGGTAAGCCGAATAATCCCTTTCCTCCCAAATTTGTTTTTTGGTCATGGTGTTTCTTCACAGCAGTAGAAAGCCTGACTATGACAACACTTACAGCACAATTTGCTCGTTTTCCAAATATAAAGATTCCTATAGTTAAACTACTTTGGGAAAATGTTGTTTACATTGTTACAGTATAAATGTATCAGTTCCGCCTACGATAGCTAAGTAAAGACAGAGTCTGAAGCTTACTTTGAAGCTACCAGCATGACCCGCCGGGCAGAATCTAAACTGATGCAAATCTATTCCTAAACTATGGTAAACAAACTACTCTAAACAGATATGTAATACATATACCTCAAGCATATGCCACTAAAGATGCTCGTCAGGCCATTCACCCCTTCTTCCTCCTCTCTGTCAACCATCTTTCTCCTCAACTGCCAAACTCCCCGTTCCCCCTCCAGGAGGTCCCGCCTTCCACTTCCTGTCCTTCTGCCCGGCTGTTGGCTAAATAGCGCGTTATTGACAGTTGATAGATCCACTCAGCATTCCTCGACACTATGTCGTGGTAGAGAGTGTGTGTTAATGCTTGTCTCATCCCGGGTTTCACGTTTGTTGGTTCAGACTCAGTAATAAGCAATCTTCATGCTTAAGGCCTCTTGCTAGTTAACACTGAAGAAGAGGTTTATTCTGGTAGGATACAGAAAGGGTTGAGTCCTTCCTCATCTGAGGAGACTGTGAGATGATCCTTCTGTGGCCCAGGGAATTCCCGGAACATATGCAAAGTGTTTTCGCCCAGGAAAGCCTGCTGAAGTGCAGGATCAGCGGTTTTAGCAAGGCATTGACCATGAAGACATACTCTGCTACCCAGCCAGTCATGGTAACTGAGACTCGTTACCCAACCATGAAAACACACTCACCTGATTACACTTGATGTTTGTACAACGGAACTTGAGAGCCTGGCCTGGTGTGCTCCCTGCTTTAGGTATAATCAGCAAAATCACCCATCCCTCAGGAATAGAGCATGCTGGAGCCTCATTCTGGGCAGTGGCCAAGGGCCAGGCTTAGTTTCAGGTGTCCCGGAGGCAGGCAAAGGGTATGTTAATGATGCAATTATATGTATGCACTTTGTGTGCATGAACTTATATAGAAAGCATACCTCATATACTTAACCCATAGAATCCAATGGAGATCTATGATATACGTGTTACAGTGTCAGAAACAGGAATGAATTTCATTAGAAATCTTTTTAGGTTTGTGTTTTCTTTTGTTTTGTTTTTTCCCCCTGAAGTGAAACTATTTGGTTCATTTTCCTGTCAAATATTATCAACAGAACAGAAAAGAGATAAGAAGCTAGCCAAAGAGTGCTGCCACCCAAAGAAACTGATGTCAGATGGGCAGTTTTGGGCAAGACGCACACCAAGATAGACAAGGCTAAGAGAGACAGACAGACAGACAGACAGACAGACAGACAGAGAGGGCGTGTTCTTCCTGAGACTGTCTCCACAGCCTGGGAGGGAGCTTTAGATGCAGGCACAGGTAGCCTCTGCTGACTCAAGCTTACAGAGTGGCCCTGCCACACTCAAAGGTAGAACTGTCACCCACAACTTGGAGCAACATGTCCAGCAGGGCCCTACCTGGCATTAGCCTGTGTCAACTCCCCGAGTCACCAGCTCTATCCAGGGCTGAGTTCTGAAGTCCTTCCCAGAAGCCTTTCCAGTACAAAGCTTCCAAGGCGCACCCGCTGACAGAAGACTCTGCCTACCATAATCAGAATAGATATCTTTTACTTTCCACACAATTGTGTGTGTGTGTGTATGTCAGTATTTGTGTCTCTGTGTGTGAATGTGTATGTGTCTGTGTGTACATATGTCTGTTCATGTTGTGTGTGTGTCTGTGTGTCTATGTGTGTGTCTGTATGTGTGTATCTCTCTCTCTCTCTCTCTCTCTCTCTCTCTCTCTCTCTCTCTCTGTGTGTGTGTGTGTGTGTATGTGTACATGCATTGAGAACAAAGGTCAACCTTGTCAACCTTGAGTGTCAGTCACTCCTAAGGATCCATCTACCTTGTTATTTGAGACAGTCTCTCTTCAGGGCCTGGCCTTCATTGATAAAGCTTGACTGGCTGGAGAGCCACAGTTATCTGTTTTTCTCTACTCCTCGGGGCTGGGAGTATAGGCATACACCCCTTTCCCCCCTTGGCTAGTCATGTGGGTGCTGGGCATCAAGCTCATTCCCCATTTACTGACCGAGCCATCCTCCCAGCTCTGCTTGCTCTGTCTTTACTTTCATAACCCAAACAGACGCTTTAAGA
Organism: Acomys russatus; assembly: GCF_903995435.1. Lineage (NCBI taxonomy): Eukaryota > Metazoa > Chordata > Mammalia > Rodentia > Muridae > Acomys > Acomys russatus. The sequence continues at coordinate 31,518,967 of NC_067157.1, read as the reverse complement.
TAAGTGTGTGCTTTACTGAGCGCCCATGTGGAAGTCCAGGGTGCAGAGGAAGGCACACAGGAACTTCTCACGCCACCTCAGACCCCAGTGGGAACAGAAATAAGCATGTTCTTCCTGAGAATGCCATGCAGGAACTGTCCACTTACAGTTGTTTCCACAGCAACCGTGAGGGCCCCTTGCTGTCTGCCCACCTGACTGCTCAGCTCACTGACATCACCTGGAATTCCCCGGTATTCAGCTTGGACGCTGTAATACACACATACCATGTAAACCCTGGGACCGGCTACTTGAAATCTGCAGTTTCAAGGAAGAACCTCACTCTACTTGCTACTGGTACTTGAAACAATCCACCCAGGGTGCCTTGCTCCAATGTGCTGCTGCACCTTCAGTAATCTCCGTTTATGGTGTAAGGCCTGTTCATCCCCAGAGAAGCTCTTACATTAGTGGTTTTTATTATTGTATGTGTGCGAGTGTTTTGCCTCTTATTGTACGTATGTGCCTGCTACTCTTGAATGTCCTGATGCCCTAAGAGATCAGAAAGGAACATTAAATTCTCTGGAACAGGAGTTACGGATATCTGTGAGCCATCAGGTAGGTTCTGGGAACCAAAGTGAGGTCCTCTGAGAGGACAGCCATCTCTCCGGCCCCCACAACCCCACAATTAATCATTTTGGCTGCAGTTCACTTGCCTGCCATGTGTAAGGGTTCTGGTGGTGCTCTCTAACACACACACATACACACACCTTTTATCCTTAAAACGAGTCACGTTCACATTACATGATTTGCTTAGAAATTCTGGGCAGGAGTGCTTGCTTTCCTGAACATTTCTGAAAACTTCAGGGATGTTCAGGGAGCCAGAAGGGAGCCGGAAGGGAACTATGGAGGTGAATCATGGAGGGAAGAGGCTACGGCCTGCCTCTGGACAGCCTGGGAGCCGGGTTACAGGTTGATGACAGAGAAAGGTCATGATCTGGCTTACATTTCTAAAAGATCAATCAGATGACATTTCCATGGTTCCAGAAGAGACAGGACAGGAAGAGAGTGGGGCACGGGGTGGGGGTGGGGGGTGGCGGCATTAAAAGGTCTCACGGGAGTGAGCTGGAAAGAAGGCTGAGAGGTCCCTTTAAAGGATGGTCGATTTGTTGTCTGTGGGGCTGAATTCTAGATGTGAAACAAAAACAGATACGGAGCTTGTCTCCTAGTTCTGCCCCCTAGTCAGTGGGATGAAAGGTGACAGCATCTATTAAGGACCGCCTTGATGCGATCAGAAGTCTGACCATCAATGACAGGAAGAAGGCAAGGGTGGTGGGATGGGGAAGAGAGGGCTGTCAGGGGTACGTTGCGGAAAGAGCCCTCTGCAATTAGCATAGAAGAAAATGCTGACAAGAAAAGTGGCCACACTGATCAGTAAAAGTAGGACCCAGGAGAAGGCGATGCAGAAATAAAATGGGCAAAGAACTGATCTGAGCAGGATTAGGGTTGTGAAGTCTCCAGGGAAGGACATGGGTTGCTGTGTGAACTTCACTGTGTGTTGGGTTTCATACAGCTTGTAGAAGCTGGGACACAGACAACAGGAACTACTGCCCTGCTTCCAGGAGTTTCTGAGACTGTGGAAGGGCTGTCATTTACTCCTGGGTATTTGTTTTACGGTTCGGTTTGTTTTCTTGCCATCTTCGGGCAGAGTCTCTGCAGCACAGGCTGGTCTCCGATTTGCATAGGTCCTTCTGTCTTGGAGTCTGGGATGCTTACAATTCAGATGACAGTCCTCACTCCCTGCTAGCCTCTTGAGCCTTTTGATATCTGTAAGGGTAATCAATGAAGAAGTCTGTTCGGTGCTGAGGAAAGACATTTATACTGCATGAGTTTTCAGAATAAGCTGTGAGGTGTGGGGGCGATGACACTGATGACCAAACCCAAGGCCACACAGGCGCTCAGCTCTTCTCATCCCCTTTATAGGAACTTCTCTTAACAAGATCCATGCCGCACTTCCAGAAGCATATTTGTTCTTATTTCATTACAGTTGCCTAAAAAAAAAAAAAAAAAAAAAAAAAAAAAAAATTCTATCACCTTAATAAGTCCAGTCTATTGAAAACTGTGAAAATTAAAAAATAAGTACATTCCTTAAAAAATAAGTTGTAATAAGAAATGACACTCAGTTTCATATATGCTAAGGTCTTTGAATACTTTCAAGAGTTAGAATTTTTTAAAACCTTTAGTAAAATTTTAGACTTTTATTATACAAATGAAGACGTGGATACCTTAGCTATCAGCAGTCCTAGACAATAATCAATACGCTTTAGATTTGCCTTAGGAAGGGATTAATGATAGTAAGATTGGTGAACACGACACTGGTGAATATGTGCTAAGTCCACATAAGATTGTCCATCTTTTGCATGAGGAAACAAAGGCATAGAAAGCTTAGGTGACACCCACCCCCGCCCCAAAGTCACACAGGGGATAAGAGAGCGTGAGGTATGTGAGGGTTCTAAGTCACTGCAGCAGGTTGTAAATTCCTTCAGGGAGCAGAAAATCCTCTTTCCGTGTAAACCTTTCCTTCTCAGTGGTAAAATGTAGGACTAGAACGGTGACTTAGATGTTCAGAGCTCTTGGTGGTCTTGTGGACAAGCCAAGTTCGGCTCCCAGCTCCCGCTTGGTGACGCACAACTCCACGGCCAAGGGATCGTCACATTCTTCTGGTCTGTTGGGGAACCAGGCACATGCACAGTACACATACATGCACAAAGGTAAAACACTCGTAGACATACATAGATCTTCTGAAAATGTAAAAAGAAGTCATAAAGCAAACCAAAACAGAGCCGAAGAAAGGTTTCCTAACACACTTATCCCTAACTTCCTTTTCTAGAACACTGTGCCGATGTTACCAGTAGATGGCAGTGTTGGCTCAGAAAAACCGGCCACACCTGCGCAAGGTCTTCTGCCTACCCCCCCACACCCCCCCCCCGCCCCCGCCCCTGACTGCAGCAAGAGAGACTGTTTACTAGTCTTCGAAAGAGAGACATTTTGCTTCTAATTACACTATTGCTTCATACACTTGTGATTTCTCTTCTATCGTAAAACATTGAAGTTAGAAATGAAGCAAAAGGAAATTCCAGACACTTTAAGTTCAGCATTCTGAAAGTCAGTCTTGTTAGACTCAGGTTGTCAGAGACAGCACTCTGTGAGGTGCCGGGCAATTGTTCAGGGGATACGCACAAAAATGACACAAACTGTTTCCACTTGTGTCCTTAACAACAAGAGAACAGAAATCATTTACATGTCGCTTCCAAAGCTTAAAATAATACTCACTTTTAATTCTCTTCACTTGAAAATTGATGGGCAATACTCTTTCCCCAAGACTAGAGTACCATGAAGGGAGGGAGGAAGGGAGAGAGAGAGAGAGAGAGAGAGAGAGAGAGAGAGAGAGAGAGAGAGAGAGAGAGAGAGAGAGAGAGAGAGAGAGAAGCTGAAAGTCTTAAAACTTTTTTTTTTTTGAAACAAGGTTTCTTTGTGTAGCCTTGGCTGTCCTAGACTCACTTTGTAGACCAGGCTGGCCTTGAACTCACAGGGATCTGCCTGCCTCTGCCTCCTGAGTGCTGGGACTAAAGGCGTGGGCTACCACACCTAGCTAACTTAAAACTTAAAAAAAAAAAAAAGATGTATTGATCATGATAACACATAGTAAGGGGTTTTATTATGGCATTTTCACCAATGTATACAATGTATTTTGATCATATTTACCCCTCACTATCCTTCCTCTCCCCTCACTTCCTCCTCACAGCTAGTTGCCCCTCTACTTTTTAAAGGTTTTTGCTTTGCTTTTTGTTTTGTAACCCAATGGGTCTAACTAGGGTTACTGCTTACATGATCACAGGCCTGCGGTTACTCACAGGAGCATGCACACCTTACACTGGCTACACCATCGGAGACAATGTCTCTCTTTGCCCATCAACCACGAGCTGCTGCAGAGCCTCAGGCATGGGTGGGGCCTTGTGAGCTCCTCCCTCCTCCGTGTGCGGCAGGGTTTTGTCCTGCTGAGACTCCTGCAGCTCTTAGGTGGGCAACCACAGCTGCTGCGTGAATCATTTTTAACTTTGTAAACCTTATATTGCAGATTGTCTGAACTAGAAGCATGGTGAAATCGAGTAAGAAAATATAGCAGAAACCCTTATGTCATTCATATAAATACTGTTTATAGGTATTTATTTGCCTCGTTTTTTGTGAGGTGTTCAACTTTATTGTTCAAGCTATATTTTTTTATGAAAGTAGCTAAAATCCCTTTGTAAGAGGCAAATATCAGTATCTGTCATAAATATTGGATATTTCAAGAGACACTGCACCACAGTCAAAGGGCATGACCCGAGGCAGCTTCATTTAGGGCTTCAACGAGTCTGTGTGAGGTCAGTGGCTAGCTGTCAGTGCTGTAAGCTCACACAGGGAAGTTTCCCTTTGCCTTGATGACTCTTCTTATTGATTATACCTATTTTTAGATACATTATTTTGGGATCTTCCATGACCTGTGTTGATGCCACTAAATGACAAGCTTCTTTGTGACTTAATTTCTAGTATTGGTGCAAAGAAACCCTGAATAGCTTTAGGCGTGACCATATTTATTTCTTTGTTGCTTCATGTTTTTATTTAATAATTTTCTGTTAAGCCCCTGGATATCAATAGGATAGGATTAAGAAAAAAAATGTTAAAACCTTACCAAAAATAAATCTTTCATTCTATGTAGCTTACAATACAAGCTCAAATTTAAATGAACTGTCCTGACTGCCATGAGCAACACTTGCTTCCATTTCACAGCAAGCTCATGAGCCTCGTGCTAATTCAATCCAGTGAGTAGAGGCTCGGTGCAGTATCTTAGCACTGGGGTATCTTGACCTTGGGGAGGATGTGAAATTTCATTCTTGGTTGCCAAGAAATATCACTTGCATCATTAGGGGTTCCCAACAGCTTAGACCAAAATGATTTCACCCATTAGAGATAATTTATTGAACAAGAACTATGTGCCCAGTGCTGTGTGCCCAGTACTGTGTGTCCAGTACCTGTGTCCAGTGCTGTGTGCCCTGTGCTCTATATCTAGCGCTGTGTACCCAGTGCTGTGTGCCCAGTACTGTGTGTCCAGTACCTGTGTCCAATGCTGTGTGCCCTGTGCTCTGTGTCTAGCGCTGTGTACCCAGTGCTATGTGCCCAGTGCTGTGTGCCCAGGGTTCTGTGTCTAGCACTCTGTACCCAGTGCTATGTGTCCAGTGCTATGTGCCCAGTGCTGTGTGCCCACCACTGTGTGCCCACTGCTGTGTGCCCTGTACCGTGCACCTAGTACCTGTGTCCAGTGCTGTGTGCCTAGTGATGTGTGTCCAGTGCTGTGTGTCTAGTACCTGTGTCCAGTGCTGTGTGCCTAGTGATGTGTGTCCAGTACTGTGTGCCTAGTAATATATTCTAACACACTATACAGTATTGACTAAGAACTGTAGAATGAATCCCTTCTGATAGGAAACACACACTCAAGTGATAATACTGTATTTATTTTTCTCCTCCTTCAAAATCACACTTAGTACAGGATCTTGATACAACTTTTCATTTTACTGAAAATTTTCAGAAAAAGAGAAATATATGAATATTTCCAGTGATACAATTGAAGACAATGAATACTTCCAGTGATACAATTGAAGACAATGAATATTCTAGAAGCAAAGGAGAAAATTCCCGTAACTGCAGGAGTAATCCAGTGACAATAGAAACCCCAGAGCCTTATGCCTCCCAAACCCTGTCCCTAGTCCTGTTAGAAACAACAACAACAAACAAACAAACTGACTCCCTAGGCTTCTCTCGCTGCTGTTACCACGGATGGGGATATGTGGTGGCCACCAGAATTTGGGGTACCAGATGAATAGACCAGCCCACTAGATGTAACAGCTCTAAGGAGAGTGTTTAACCAGCACCCAGTTGTGACTCAGGGAGGTCAAGGTTGCCTACGGATTCTTTTCGACTAATTCGAGGCCTAGACACTTACTCTCTCTCATCAGACTGTGATTGACCAAGGGAGTGAAGGCGTGTTCACCATTAGCGACTGGCCCGTAGAGAAAAACTGCAATAACCCAGTGACATCATCACAGTCAGCAAGGGCCTGGCTGACCCAGGCTGAGCTCGATAAAGCATAGTCCTCTCCCCCCAACCCCCATGAGGCAAGATCTGTTAAGGGTAATATAGCCCATTGTATGTGTGTGTGTGTGTGTGTGTGTGTGTGTGTGTGTGTGTGTGTGTGTGTGTATTTGGATGTCAGTGGATAATTTGGGGGAGTTGGTTCTGGCCTTCCCCCATTTTGAGGCAAGGTTTTCTCCCCTGCCCCTTTCTGCCACTACGCTGCATGCTCCAGGACCCTGCTGTCTCTACCTCCCATGTCATGATTACAAGTCCTGGGGGGAACTATAGATATGTGACACCCCTTCTGTTTTTTTGTGGGCTCTCTGGAGATCACAGTGGACCATCAAGCTTGCATACTTAATACTTTCATCTGCTGAGCCAAAACAAAACAAAACAAAGCAAAACCTTTCATCTGTTACAGCAAAGAAAAACACACTCCTACTAGAAGTGTGGGGCAGGTCAGTAAGAGATTGGGGAGAGTCTCAAAAGACCTGGGTGGTGTCAGGTGATTTTACAGAGAGTTCCAGCGAGAGTAGCTTTCCTATGGATTGGCTGTTGTCAGGACAGCAGTCGTCCACTGCTTTGTAGGTGGTTTAATAAATACCTAGTCCCAGGGCTACGGGAACCAAGCATCGAGTGCTCCATGTGTCTTAAACAAAAGGCTATTTCTTGGTGTCTGGAAGCTGCAAGTCCGATTTCAGTTCAGGTGTCTGTCGGGTTACTCTCCATGTTAGTTCCTCGTTTGTTTTGGTTTTAATGGAAAGAAAATCACCTATTCCAGGTTGACCTTTCACCTTTTGTGTAGCCAAGAATGACCTTGAACCCCTGATCCTCCTGCCTTCTGATCCCTCTTCCTGGGATTACGGACATGTGCTGCCATGTCTGTTTTATGGAGACCCAACATTTCCTGTATGCTAGTGAAACTTTCTACCAAAAGAGCCAGGCTCCCTCTGAAAGTGCTAAGGGAAAATCCATTGCAGGTCTTGTCTTTTCTGGAAGCTCCTAGCCACATAACTCCTGTTTGATATGTGTGTTGGGTGTGCAGTGTGTTTGCTTTGTCATGATCTGTCCTATTCATACAAGGCCTTTGTCTGCTATCCTTGCTCTGTAAAATTGCTTTCATTCAATAGAAAAGTGACACTGTTTGGTAACAAGTCGTAGCTACACATGCTAAACAAAATAAGAACAGATTGATGTCCCAAGCCAGTCCAGCTTCCTGCTACCTGGCTTGCCTTCCTTACTCTCAGTCACCAACCACAATCCAGGCAGAAAACACCAAGGCACAGGATGGCAAGTGTACTTGCCAGGTGGACACCCTTGCTGGATTGTCCCTTCACAGAATAAACTATTTCAAATGTACTGGCTGGCACAGCTAGGGTCCTCTGTGAAGAGGAAGCCCAAACTGAGAAAATGCCTTATCCAAATGGCCTATGGTTAAGTCTGGGGGAGCATTGTCTTGATTAACAACTGATGAGGGAAGAGGGTCCACAGTGCCACCCATGAGTGGGTGGCCTCAGGTTGTATAAGAAAGCAAGCTAAGCAAACCATAAAGACTGAGTTAGTAAAGAAAATTACTCCATGGCCTCTGCCATGGTTCCCACCTTCAGATTTCTGCCTTGACTTCCCTCAGTGATGGACAACTGTTTTCTGGAAGTGTAAGATGAAACAATCCCTTCCCTCCCCACATTGCTTTTAGTCCGTGTTTTATCACAGCCATGGGGAAGCAAGCTAGAACAGTTGTCCAGTGACTCACACTTGCCTCCATGGGGCAGTGTGAAGTTCTTTCTCCTGTCTTAAAATCAAATGACAACTTCACCTTGTCAATAGGGACGCAAACCAGGAAATGAACTTTCAAAAGAGATGAGGTGTTCAACTTTGCAGTTCTGAGGAGAAGAAAGGCAGAGATCTGTGCCTAGGCTCAGGTGCATGGCTAGTGCTGAGGGAGCCTGATGAACTCCACCTGAACTATTGGGAAGGGAGCACAGACACTCTCCAGTGTTCCAGAAGGGGCGAAGGGAGCAATTCTGAGTTTAGTCACTGTTAAAAAAAAAAAAAAAAAAAGCTTTTAAATCTGATAGACATATTTGCAAGGCAGGAACTATTGAGGTTTTGCTTACCCTGTCTTGGCAGAGATTTGGGCATCAACTCTGCCTGCATCCAAGCTTGCTCTTTTTTAGGCAGAGTTCTGTCTGTGGCAGAAATGGGGACATTTTGCCTAGTGGCTGGTTTGCTACATTTGAAGCCATCTCCATAAGGAGGTTCTTTGCTGATCATCATCTTCTCTGAGGTAGGCTGGGTGTTGCCAGGAGTTAACCTGTCTCATTGTCAGATCTTTAAACTAATAAAAACATCTTTAAATGCCATATTCTGTATGTCTCTGAGGCTTTTGAAGACCTTATCTAACTATTTTACCTTATCTATCTGTAGAATCATATCTATCTGTTAAACCTAGGATGTATATTCTTGTGATAAAGATAGACTAGTATAGCCGATGGACAGGACATTCTCCACAGTTGAGTGGAGAGTGGGGTCTGACTTTCACACGAACTCTGGTGCCCCATATTTGACCATGTCTCCTGGATGGGGAGGCCTGGTGGCACTCAGAGGAAGGGTAGCAGGCTACCAAGAAGAGACATGATACCCTACGATCATATACAGGGAGAAGAGGTCCCCCTCAGTCACAGTCATAGGGGAGGGGAGTGAGGGGAAAATGGGAGGGAAGGAGGAATGGGAGGATACAAGGGATGAGATAACAATTGAGATGTAATATGAATAAATTAATAAAATATATTTTAAAAACCAGTAATTGACATGAGTGTGAACTGATCACTAACAATTAGCTTCTGTTACTTAATTATCCTATACAGCCTGCAATAGCACTTAAAGGCATCAGAAGTAAACCTAGTGCTATAATTGAGTTGTATGGGTACACTATCTGAAGAACAACCTTAAATTTGAATTATATACCAATGTATCAAAATGAAATTTATTTTGCATCAATATACAAAATTCTATACCAATGAACTAAAAATAACCTTATTTGTGAGTAACAATTAAGGCCTTAAGTTGAGAAGTAGAGTCAATAATGTACTTTTGGTCCTATCATCCCGATATATTTCTATATGCCCCCCTTCTTTCTTTTCAGCCCCTATCTCCATACCCACTAAAGAAAGATAAAGGAAAAGAGAAATCCCTGAGTCCAACCTTGTTTTTTCTCTGAATAAGACCAATAATAATTTATAAGCCTGGGTGCGAGACACACACCTTAAATCTCAGCACTGGGGAGGCAGAGGCAGGCAGATTGCTGTGAGTTCAAGGCCAGCCTGGTCTACAAAGGGAGTCCAGTACAGCCAAGGCTACACAGAGAAATCCTGTCTCGAAACCAGCCCCCCCATAATAATTTGTAGCCAACTCCCAAGGAAAATAAGCATCTGTAGCCCAAGAGAGCAACCAAAAACCTAACCAACCCCCTAGGGGAAATGGGGCATCATTCTCTTAAGGTTTCTTAAGATTTGGGGCAAATAATACCTTTGTAGGGGTCCAACTAAAATTAGGAAAAATGGTTAAACAAGCCAAGAATAGCATTTGTGGTCCAGTTTCTAAATGTTGAGAAATTCCAGGCTTAATAGGAGTTCTGTGTGGGACAATCTGAAATGCTGGACTAATTGGGATCAGAAGTTTTCTTTGGAGTTGTCCTGTTTTGATGAGTAACAACTGAAGTGCTTGGTGCTGGAACACGAAGCATGCAAGATGTCAGCATCCAGCATGCTGAGAGGAATGAATCCTGTCAGGTCTGATCCAGAGTCAGTGTCTGGTTCTTTTGTTCTGAAAATATATAATTTCTCACAAGCATTTACACAGTCCTAAAATTATAAATGCATGAGGGGTGCAGGGTGCACAGAACAATTAAGGCTAGTTCTCTGCTCTTTGTATGAGCAGAAGAAACACATCTGTAAATCTTCATTCATGCCATATGAAGAATGGCATCTAATAATAAGTCACAGGGATTCTGTGACCAACAAGAAGCATTGTCTATGCATAGACATTCATGGTGCAACCAGTCACAGAGCTATTTCCATGTAGTGGGATTAACAATATAAGTTACCTACTTGTTCTGCAGTTTGATTCTTTACATCCTGATTGTAGCCCCCTCCCTCATCACATCCCCATCCCACCCTCCCTCATTACCTTCCAACCCCACCCTCCCTCTTCATCCCCTCTCTCTCCCTCCCCTAGTCTTCAGAAACGGGAGCCCTCCTCCCTTAACATCTGACCTCAATCTATCAAGTCTCATCGGTACTACCTGTGTCCTCTTCCTCTGTGGCCTGGCAGGGTCTGTCAGATACACTGGGCCAGAAGGCTGAAGATGATGCTCCAACATTATAGAGAGTTTTGGGTGACTGTTCAGTCAGCAAACTGTCATTTTTTCATTTTGGACGCTGCTAACCTGCACTTCTGGTTTAGTCGGGTAATTAAGTTTTATTCCTTCTCAAGTCTCTGATGGGATTGAAGACCAGAAAGTTTAGTCTTACAATTAAGCTTAGTTGTTTAGGGGCTAAGATGTTTTTAGGTCTAGATAGATGTTTTCTTAATATAGTTTATTAATTTATTCATATTACATCTCAATTGTTATCCCATTCCTTGTATCCTCCCATTCCTCCCTCCCTCCCATTTTCCCTTTACTCCCCTTCCCTATGACTGTGACTGAGGGAGACCTCTTCCCCCTGTATATGCTCATAGGGTATCAAGTCTCTTCTTGGTAGTAGATAGATGTTTTAAGTTGATAGAGATGAGATAGGATAGATATTGATTTAAATTCAGAATTTTAGACTCACTAAGATAGGAAAGATGTTTTCTTCAAGGTTGTCAAATACAAATACCCAAAACACTAAGAATGTAACATTTATATAATTCCTGATTGTTTTGTGGTTCTTCTTGCTGTAGGTAGCTTATTTTATTTTGTGTAATAATATAAATGTATATGTAAGAAAAGAAATATAGGACTAGAGAGATGGCTCAGAGGTTAAGAGCACTCTCTGCTCTTCCAGAGGTCCTGAGTTTAATTCCCAGCAACCACATTATGCCCCATACCCATCTACAATGAGAACTACTATCCTCTTCTCAAAGGCAGGCACACATGCGGGCAGAATATTGTATACGTAATAAATAAATAAATCTTAAAAAAAGAACCTTTAAAGTGGTGTCAAGATCCAGATTTTTCAGTGCCAAATAACATACAAAATCTAGCTTAAACAAGGCTGGGTGTGTGTGGAGGTGATATTTATTTATTTAGTTTTTTTTTTGAGACAGGATTTCTCTGTGTAGCTCTGGGTGTACTGAACCTCACTCTGTAGACCAGGCTGGCCTTGAACTCACATCCATCCTCATGCCTCTGCCTCCTGAGTGCTGGGATTAAAGGTGTGCTCCACTGTGCCCCAGTGGATGAGTTTTATTTTAACAGTAATTGCATCAACTATTCATTAGCTAAAAATCTGATCTCCTTCTTGCAATAAAGGTTGAATCTGTGAGTAGGCAACACACACTGATTTTTCTCTCTTTGTTCTCAAAGTTAAACTTTCAGACAGGAATTGCCTGCTTTGATCACAAGGCATGCTGACATTTTATGAAGAATGGCAAAGGATAAAATTAAAGAAAACAATAATTTCTAGAGGAAATTACATTCATGGAATTTGTTTGTGTGTGTGTGAGAGAGAGATAGAGCATTGTATGTGCACAAATGTATATGAGTGCATATGAGGGGTGTGTGTGCATGTGAGGTGTGTGTGTGTGTGTGTGTGAGTGAGTGTGTTGAGAAAGGGTCCTACTCAGCAACCCAGAATAGCCTGGAAGTCACCGTGTAGCCCAGGCTCAAATCCACTGCTTTGTTCTTGCCTCAGTTTCCAGTGCTGGGACTACAGGCATGAGCTACTGTGCCTAGAAATTTTTCATCTTTTTGCAGATGTATTCCGCATTTCCACAAAGTGCGTCACTAACATGAGCTTGACTAAAGTCAGAAATCATTTCCGGGTGTCTTCACGGTTCCGTAATGCTTCTACTTGACAACTGACCAAGAACCTCAGTGCACATAAGTAAGATGCCAAAGGACTGTGTGGTCCTGTGGGGTCGCATCCTCCCTTCCTCTCCCTCCTCACCATGCCTCTAAGTGAGTTCCCTATAAACAAGCTCTGGTTCTGGTGAGGTCTGGGCTTCTGGTAATTCTTCAGATCCTCAGCCCCCTCCTCTGTGGAATGGAAATACAGTGGATTAATGCATGCCAGCCGTGAAATATTAGATTTCTTCTTTACTTTTTGTCTGTGACATGATGTGAAGCAATTTGACAACTCTTAAAACAGGAAACAGGAAGCTTCTGTATTAGGTCCTAAGATCTGTATCAAAGACTTCATTAAAGAAAAGGTGTGGACAGGACCCCAGTCCCCCCCCCCCCTCACTGCACCCCTGCTTCCCCAGAGATGAGGACTGAAGCCAGGCCCCTGTTTTTTCTAGACAAGTGCTCTATCACTAAGCTGAGTCCCTACCCTCACATCTTTAAAAACATTTTTTATCTGAAATGCTGTTTTGCCTACATATTTGTATGTGCAGTGCCTGAGGAGGCCAGAAGAGGGCGTCCTCCACAAGAGCAGCAAGTGCTCTTACAGACTGAGCGCCAGCTTTCATGTCTTGTCTCCTTTGTCTCTCTGCCTTTTCCTCTGGGCTCCCAGCTCTGTGGCCTTGGCTTTCCAACACTGTTTCCCCTCAGGTCGGAGCCTCCTGACTTTCAGTCTTATGTGGGCCCTGTTTTCTGTGTGTTCAAGGCCTTTACCTTTGCCTCTTGAATCTTTTTGTTTTGCTGTTTCTTGGGCGAGGGTTTCCTGCAGCCCGTACATTGAACCCAGGGTTCCATGCACACTAAGCAAGAACTGAGTCACCTGAGCTGCATCCCCAGCCCCTTGCTTTGTTGACACCAGATCTCATTTAGCCCAGGCTAGCCTCAAACTCTCAACGTGGTTGAAAATTACTTTGCACTCTTGCTGTCATCTCCCAAGTGTAAGATTACAGGTGTGAGCCGCCATTCCCAGTGTGGGAGTACAGGTGTGAGCTGTCATTCCCCAGTGTGGGAGTACAGGTGTGAGCCATCACTCCACCAAATAAAGCTTTTGTCTTTTGTTTCCTAAGAGTGTCTTACTATCACACTCACAGTGTTTTCTTGCCTCCGCTTCCCCAAAGCTGTGATTACAGGTGTGAACCACCCGGCTCTGAAATCTTATTGACTCTTGCAGTTCATGTACTAGGACACTAAAAAAACCAAAACCAAAACCAAAAACAAAAACAAACCATACCAAACAAAACAAAATGAAAAACCCATTAAGCCATAATTCATTGCCCAATTTTTAATCTCACAATGAGAGACTAAAGGAAAACCCATGATGGTTTCTATTGTCTTCACTGTTTCTATAATTTATTATTTCCTTTGTCAAAAATAGCGTTTGGCCGGGCCTGGTGGTGCATGCCTTTAATCCCAGAACTTGGGAGGCAGAGGCAGGTGGATCCCTGTGAGTTCGAGGCCAGCCTGGTCTACAGCTTGGTCCAGGACAGCTAAGGCTACACAGAGAGACCCTGTCTTGAAAACAACAACAACAAAAATGGCATTTTTAATTTTGAAAAATAGACACTTCAAATTTTTGAAATTTTGATGATTTAATACCAAATAATGGAATAATTTAACCTCAACATTTTAAAAAATTCTTCAAATTGAGCATTTCTCTTGTGGGAAACTCTCCAGTTTTAATTTTCCTTCACTTTGCTAAAAATGAGGCTCCAGAGGATGGCGTTAAAGTTTCCTTTTTGCTTTTCTTTCTTTTTTTCTTCCCCTCTCCTTTGTTTCTCGTTTTCCCCCATTCTCTCTTAGAGAATATAACTTGATTATGATTTATTTTTTAAAAAATATATCTAATGAAAGGAATTATCTTTTTAAAAAAACCAAACTTATTGTGAAAAATAGCTAACAAACAAACAAACAACAAAACACTGTCATTTTTTCAAAGCATGTGTCTGTATTAGACTGCTTACAGAAATGAAATTTTCTTTTATTACCATCTTTAATTAGTGTATGAAGTACTGGGTTGTTTGTGACCGCTTATTTGTGTCATCCTACTGTCCTTCTTTGCACTGCAGCTGTCTTGTTCCTGCTTCTTGCTTCACCCCTTGCCTTGTTCCCGCAAATAGTCCACCTCTGCCTTCATGCCAGGAGTGCCCACTTACCTTCTCTGTTCTCCCTCTCTTCCTCTTCTCTTAAATTGTTATTCCTTTCATGGTCCCATTTCTATTTTCATCACACACACACACACACACACACACACACACACACACACACACACACCTCAGTCTGGACTTATGCATAAGAGAAAACATGATGCAGTATTTTTCTTTCTCGGCTTGGCTTATTTGCTTAATGTGGTGATGCCCTGCCCCACCCATTCCCCCCCCCCCCCTCCCACCCCCGCATGTGTTATGACCTCATTCTTTTCTGTGGCTGAGTAGAAGTACATCATGCAGATATACTTTTTCTTTGGCCATTCATCTGCTGAAGGACATCTGGGCTGGTACTGTGTTCCTCTCATGAATAGTGCAGGAATAAATGTGGATGTGCAAATATCTCTGCGGTAAAATCTCAAAGACGAGATGAAAGTGATTTGTAACTGCAAAGACCTTAACAAAAAATTTACTCATTGTTCTAATTGCATAAATCTCCCCACCTTGAGGTAAAGAGATTATGGCAAACAATATCTCTGTAACAACCTATTTCCTTGTGCATAGAATGCATCTAGGCTGTCCATATGTCCACAGTCACATTTATAATTCTATTTTGGATAATGTTAGCCGGTCCATCTGTCCACAGTCATATTTATAATTCTATTTTGATGATGCTGGCCTTTCTAGTAAGACTTTTTTCCTCCAGTGCTAGAACCAAACCCAGAGACTTGAGCATACTGGAAAAGTGCTTTACCATTGAATGGCTCAAGCCAGTCCCCCTTTTTAAAAACAGGATTTCACCATGTAGGCCAGGTTGGCCTTGAACTTGCTTGCCTCCTGCCTTTACCTCCTGAGTGCAGGCATGACAGGTGTTTTCATCATGGCTAGCTAAAAGACTTGTTTTAAAGTCATATTGATCCAGGCTTGTTTAAGCAGAGAACTCCCATTCACATAGAATAGTTGAACTTTTGTTTTAATGTTTTTATTTATATGTACACGTGTGTTGGAGTGGTGGTGGTGGTGGTGAGGTACATACACATGAGTGCAGGTGGTTCCGGAGACCAAAAGCATTGAGTCCTCTCTAATGGGAGTTAGCAGGGCTGTCTTGAGCCATCAACTCAGGGCCTCCGGAAGACCAGGACACTGTTATGGTTGATAAGCCATCTCTTCTGACCAGACCAACTATTTCATAGCTGGCTGGAATACCACCTTTCCAAGACTTTATTATGGTGCGGATACTGAGCTCTGGTCCTGTGTTCTTAATGACACATGAGAAGAAGAGATACAAATCTAGGCTGTCCGTCCTCTCCCTTAGCAGTGACGGATCACAAAGCAACCCACTACAAAGCCTATCATTTAAGTTGCAAATGCTATTTTAACAAGGGACTCGGAATAGACTATTGGAATGTTTGCGTTTTATGCCTCATTCTGGAGGCAAAATGAAAGCCTTTTTCTCCTTTCATATCTAAGAAAACAGAGTTCAGACTCCCTGTGCCTGGGCTTCGGGGTAATTTTATTATACAACAAAAAGTGCGAGCAACGCTCAGAATAAGCTTTTCATTGTGCCCCAAATCTCACCCTCAGCTTTTGTGCTCAGAAAATAACTCTAGGGAGCAAAGAGGACAGCGTGAGCGCCGGAGGGGAGGAACTGAAGGGACATAAACGCAGGGATAGTGACTTACCACCTCAGGAGGGGACGGGGTTTGCGGCAGGGGCCTGTATCCTAAGAAGACGTTGACCTCCACCGTGAAGTGAGTGGCTCCTGGCTAAGAGATCCTATTGTCTCAAGGGTGTGCGTTTCCCCTTTCTTCACACACCAAGACTCCATCCAAATGTCTGACTTCGCTTTACCCACCACCGGTGCTTCTGGGAATGACACATTGTTTGAAGACCTTGCGAGAAGGAACCAGGTCTCATCATCCCATGTCTCTGCAGGTCCCTCCCCCGCCCCCCTTCTTGCAAGTCAGGCACGGATGGTGAGGCTGTCTAAGGCTGAGCTCTGACATCACAAACAAGCACAGTCTTATCAGCATCAGAAGCCGCACCCACTTTTCTTCCACTGCTGTGTCAAAACACCTGTGCGGTGACAAAAAAGCGATTTAAAAAGGAAGAACTGGTTTTGATTCGTGGTTTTATGGCAGGAAAAGGTGCACTAGAACGAGAATGTGATGCAACTGGTCGTACTTTGCCCTCAGTCAGGAAGTAATCCGGAAGTTGTTCAGCCTGGGAGCCCAGCCCGTAGGGTGGGGCTGGCTTGCAGTTAGAGAAGGCCACTTCTCTACTGTCAAATCTCTCTAGAAACTCAGACATGCACCGAAGCGTGTCTCCGAGGAGCGCCCAAAGCCAGCCCGTTTGACTAGGAAGAGTAACCATCAACCACGGCAAAGAGGTGCTCTCTGCCTGACCATCACTGCGTCTGAACTGGAAGAGGCAAAAAAGGGGGTGCTGCGTATGAACCCCTTCAGACACCAGCAACCAAGTAATTGTGGCTCTGATACTGAGATGACAGGTCCCACGCTAGACACAGGGACATGGGGGCCAGTCCCACTTCCTTTATGACATCCTTAAAACAAAAGATTGATTTGTTTCCGTCAGAGTATGCAATGTAACGTTTCTTGTGCACATCAAATTCATAGCTGCTGCTGACAACCTACGTTCATTTTGAAGGAGTGATCAGTTAAATGAAGGATGTAAAAGGTTCAGGAAAAAAGAAAAAGATGGGGCTTTCCCTAAAATAGCAGGACGGTGTACAAAGAGTAAACATCTGTGTTTCCTTTTCTGCACAAAATTGCTCTATGCTATCGAGGGAAATCCTAGCCCTGAATAAATTCTGTTCGAAACGGAGAAGGCGCATTTCCCCCCAACTAAATAGCAGCCTAAAGTGTGACTTTCTATTCTTGCTATAAATATATTCCTAAAATCATTCTGGAAAGAGATTCAAACATGTTGATCGAATTATGTCAGACTTAGTGTCCCCCAAAGGCCCTAGCTGTAAAAAAAAAAAAAAAAAAAAAAAGGAATATTGCTAAATCTGACAAAATAACAATAAAAACAAAACCTGGTTACTTCTAGGCAATGCTTGGGGCGGGGGGGGGGGGGAGTGGATTACAATCTTGCACCTTGATAATTTTGGAAACCAAGGGTAGAGAGATGAGCAGAGATCATCCTTAACGTCACTGTTAATTCACAGTGATGACTCACATCGAGAGCCAAAAGAGCATGTAAAAACTGTTTGGGTTTCTCCCCTTTTGCCATGACGTTTGCCAAATCTGAAGGTGGCGTGTAAGAATGGCTTGAGTTAAGAACTTTCAAATATTTGAAGGAAACAGACATGCTCTAATTGCTGAGTGCTGAATTTAATTTACATAAAAAGTTGTCAAGAGACTCATTTCTTGGCCGTGGCTCTGCATTGGACTCAGACCTAAGGCTTGGGTACCCCCCACCCCCCCCCCCCCCCATCCCAATCCCACTGTGATTTACCTGTCTCTCCCCTGGGAACCTCAGAAGTAAGCAGAGCAAATGTCCATTTTTATTTTATTTTTTATTTGTTCATTTTACAGTCTTGATTGTAGCCCCCTCCCTCATCACCTCCCAGTCCCACCTTCCTGCCCTCATTCCCCACCCCAGTCCTCAGAAAGGGGGAGCACCCCCCCCAACGTCTGACCCCAGTCTGTTCCTTCTCTTCAACTACTTTCGTTGTCTATTCTATTTGCCCTTGTGAATGAGAATTAGGCATTCTCCCTAGGGTCCTCCTTAGCTTCATTATGTCTGTGTATTGTAGTGTGGTTATCCTGTATTATTGGCTAATATCTGCTTATAAGTGAGTATATACCATGCATGTCTTTCTGGGTCTGGGTTGCCTCACTCAGGATGGTCATTTCTAGGTCCATCCATCTGCCTGAAAATGTCAAGATTTCCTTGTTTTTAATAGCTGAGTAAACATCCATCTTAATTTCAGGAAATGCACATAGGAAATACCAGTGAACAAATGAGGTGTGAAAATACTTCAGTTTGAGTCTGTGTATAGAACTGCGCTGTGATGTGGGTTATTTATTTATATGTCTCACTCTCTGCTAGATTCAGACAACATGGGTTCTTTCAGTCACATCGCTCATGCCCACTTCCGGCCATAGCACACAGTAGCAAAGAACCTTGTCTGTCTGTCTGTCTTCTTTCCTCCTCTTTTAAAGAAAGGCCTTCATGTACCCTAGGCTGGTCTTGAACTCACTATGTAGCTGAGGCTGATTTTGAATTTCTCTGATCTTCCTGGCCTTACCTTCTAGTGCCCAGATTACAGGCGAGCATCACAGCACCTGTCTCCAAGCAATTTATTTTTGGTTCATTAACATTGACTAAATGCATATTATTAATAGATCAGCCTTCTTTTTTTGTTTTGTTTTTCAAGATAGGGTTTCTCTATATAACAGCACTGGCTGAACTGGGATCTTGCTCTATAGACCAGGCTGGCCTCAAACTCACAGAATGCTGTACCTGTATTCTCTCTCCCTCTTCTTTCCCGTTTCCAACCTGCCTGTGAGATGATTCTCCTCTGTCAGTTGGATAGACCCTAAGGTAAACCTCAAGAAAGTTTTCTCTGATGAAAAAAGGTCTCTCTCCATATGGGCAGAGTTACTTCTGCTCAGAGTTACATCAATTATTAAAATGGCTACTTCCATGGAAAGTGATATCTTGGAGACTTCTTCAGCCAGCCAGGCCTCCTTTGGCCTAGAGTGGTTACGTCTTCCATGCCCTGTTGGCCCAACGTATGATCAAGCATCCTTGAGTTTACTCCTGTCCCCACCACAGCCAAGGACAGGGCAGCAAATTTTCACTGACTTTCCAACTATAAAAAGAAGGCCGAGTGGGAGTAAATGAGGTGAACGACCTATGTGTCTTCATGGAAAGACTGCAGGGAGGGTGGGCACTGCTCTTCGTAAGCGTCACAGGGTCAGGGGAAGCAAGCATTCAGTAGAACACATTTTTATTGGCAGCGTTAGTGGCTGTCTTCTCATTCACATTTCCCACCCCTGTACTTAGCACATAGCCCATAGTGCCTTTAGTTCCGGAGAGGAATCCCCACAGAGATTTGGTTTCTATAGGAACCCAATGACCTCACCTGTCGTACTTGGCTCATGCCCTGATAGTAAAGGCTGACATAGCACAGTAAACCCTTAGGCTTTTAACCAACAAAACTGGTCTCTGTGTTCTCTGCCCATATTCAGTGTATTTCACTCCTGTGTACACCAGCAAGCCTGTCTCAGGAAAAGTTATTGGTGGCACAGACCTCAAAGTTGCTTTGGAAAACATGTCAACCTTTTGCATTAGTTGAACTATCCCTTAATGGCGAAAGAAGAAAAGGACAATTAAAGAAGATCACCAGACTATTTCCAGAGAGAAGAGGTAAACACTCCCACCCCAAACACACACACACACACACACACACACACACGCACACGCACACACACGCACATGCACACGCACACGCACACACGGTGGAAGTTGGGGGTCAGAATGTTTGGGACTCCAGTGGCTCAGGGTCTCACAACCTGTGGAAGATGTGTCTGACGCATGACGGAGTGGGTGAGTGAGTTCCTGTTGTTCAATCTTCATATACAGGAAGCTTGACTACGCTCTTGAATATAGACATTTGCCCTTGGCTACTAGGGCATCTGAGTCCAGGTGCCACTTATGGGAAGCACCAGCTGTCCACATCTGTATAACACAAGAGGACCTGCCACCATGAGAAATTAAGTTGGTATATACAGGCTTAAATAGAGCTCTTGATTTCATGGGAAAATTCAGCCTCTCCCAGGATGCCTGAGCCAACAATCCCAGCTAGCTTGTTGCCAGGTAACCGAAAACTGTCTTCCCGAATTAGAGAACAAGTGAAAAGGACCAGGAGAAATAAACCAAATGACTAATTCTGAAGAAAGCAAAATTTCCTCAGGGAACCAAAGAGAATGAAGCAGCAGCAAACCTAGAGACGATGCTGTGCACACCGACTCCAGCCGTCAACGCTGCCCACTCACCTGCCGCAGGAGGAGGAGAATGGTTGCACTGCTGGAGCAGACCACACATGAATCACCGATGTCACTCAGTGTCACTTAGACACAGCCACTGGCAATCAGCAACCATCGACAATCAGGTGCGGAGGTGGGACTCCTTTCAAGATGAAATGTGCTTGTCAGACTCCACTTTCAAAGCAGGGTTCCTTCTCCCTTGCCAGGAAGGAAGCATACTGTTTTCAGAGTAATGACTGCCTTTCGAAAAATGCTTTTTGTATGTGGATGTGTGTGTGTGTGTGTGTGTGTGTGTGTGTGTGTGTGTGTGTGATTTTCAAGTACACAGTATACACAGGCCTATAATCCCAGCACTTGAGATGAGGATGCACAGGACTGAGTTCAAGGCTCTAGGCGTGGTGGCACCTACCTTGCCCTAGTGCTCAGGAGGCAGAGGCAGAGGCAGGTGGATCTCTGACAGTTTGAGGCCATCTTGGTCTATATAGTGAGTTCCTAACCAGGCAAGCCTGCTGAGTGAGACCCTGCTTAAAACAGAAAAGGGAAAAAGGGGCGGGGGCGGGGAGGTTTCAAGGTCATCTTTAGCTAAAAAACATACTGGAAGCAAGTTTGAATATTAGAGTCTATCTCAGAGAGAAAGAAAAAGAGAAAGAAAGAGAAAGAAACAAAGAAAGAAAAAGAAAGAAAGAAAGAGAGGTTATTAGGATTTTATTGCAGTGAAGAGACACTATGACCAACGCAACTCTTTTTTTTTTTTTAATTTATTCTTGTTACATCTCAATGTTTATCCCATCCCTTGTATCCTCCCATTCCTCCCTCCCCCCGCCCATTTTCCCATTATTCCCCTCCGCTATGACTGCTCCTGAGGGAGATTACCTCCCCCTGTATATTCTCATAGGGTATCAAGTCTCTTCTTGGCAACCTGCTGTCCTTCCTCTGAGTGCCACCAGGTCTCCCCCTCCAGGGGACATGGTCAAATGTGAGGCACCAGAGTATGTGAGAAAGTCATATCACACTCTCCACTCAACTGTGGAGAATATTCTGACCATTGGCTAGATCTGGGAAGGGGTTTAAAGTTTACCTCCTGTATTGTCCTTGGCTGGTGCCTTAGTTTGAGTGGGACCCCTGGGCCCAAATCTGCCTATCATATTGTTCTACTTGTAGGTTTCTAGGACCCTCTGGATCCTTTTATTTTGCTATTCTCCCATACGTCTCTCATTTAGAGTCCAAATAGGATGCCCTCCCCTCTGTCCCAGTTTCCTGGTAAGTGAAGGCTTTTGTGGGACATGCCCCTTGGGCTAGTATGCAGATATAAGTGAGTATATACCATTTGAGTCTTTCTGCTTCTGGGTTAACTCACTCATTATGATCATTTCCAGCTCAATCCATTTATCCACAAATTTAGGGAATTCCTTGTTTTTAATAGCTGAGTAGTATTCCATAGTGTATATGTACCACAGTTTCTTTATCCACTCTTCTACTGAGGGACACTTAGGCTGTTTCCATGTTCTGGCTATTATGAATAAGGCTGCTATGAACATGGTTGAGCAAATTTTCTTGTTGTGTGCTGGAGCATCTTCTGGGTATATTCCAAGGAGTGGAATAGCTGGGTCTTGAGGAAGCCCTATTCCCATTTTTCTGAGATAGCACCAGATAGATTTCCAAAGTGGCTGTACTAGTTTGCATTCCCACCAGCAATGAAGGAGTGTTCCTCTCTCCCCACATCCTCGCCAGCATGTGGTGTCACTTGAATTTTTGATCTTAGCCATTCTGATGGGTGTAAGATGGAATCTCAGAGATGTTTTGATTTGCATTTCTCTGATGACTAAGGAGGTTGAGCATTTCTTTAAGTGTTTCTCAGCCATTTGATACTCCTCTGTTGAGAATTCTCTGTTTAGTTCCAAGCCCCATTTCTCAATTAGGTTATTCAGTTTGGTGGTGTTTAATTTCTTGAGTTCTTTATATATTTTGGATATTAGACCTTTGTCAGATGTAGGGTTGGTGAAGATTTTTTCCCAGTCTGTAGGCTGTCGCTTTGTTCTCTTGACAGTGTCTCCTGCCTTACAGAAGCTTCTCAGCCTCATGAGATCCCACTTATTAATGGTTGACATTAAGGCCTGGGCCGTTGGTGCTCTGTTCAGGAAGTTGTCTCCTGTGCCAATATGTTCCAGGCTCTTCCCCACTTTTTCCTCTAAGTGACTTAGTGTCTTTGGTTTTATGTTGAGGTCTTTAATCCACTTGGATTTGAGTTTTGTGCAAGGTGACAAATATGGGTCCAGTTTCATTTTTTTACACATAGACCTCCAGTTAGACCAGCACCATTTGTTGAAGATGCTATCCTTTTTCCATTGAATGGATTTGGCTTCTTTGTCAAAAATCAAGTAACCATATGTGTGTGGATTCATATCTGGGTCTTCGATTCGATTCCACTAATCAACCAGCCTGTTGCTGTGCCAGTACCATGTTGTTTTAATTACTATTGCTTTATAGTACAGTTTGAGATCAGGTATGGAGATTCCTCCGGAGCACCTTTTATTGTACAAGATTGTTTTAGCTATTCTGGGTTTTTTGTTTTTCCATATGAAGTTCAGAATTGAACTTTCAATGTCTTTAAAAAATTGTGTAGGTATTTTGATAGGGATTGCATTGAATCTGTAGATTACTTTTGGTAGGATGGCCATTTTTACTATGTTAATTCTCCCGATCCATGAGCAAGGAAGATCATTCCATCTTCAATCTCTTTCTTCAGAGTTTTGAAATTTTTTTCATACAAGTCCTTCACTTGCTTAGTTAGGGTAACTCCTAGATATTTTATATTGCTTGTGGCTAATGTGAAGGGTGTGGTTTTCCTAATTTCTTCCTCTGCAAGCTTGTCATTTGTGTATAGGAAGGCTACAGACTTTTTTGAGTTAATTTTGTATCCAGCCAATTTGCTGAAGGTGTTTATCAGCTTTAGGAGTTCTCTGGTGGAATTTTGAGGGTCACTTATGTACACTATCATATCATCTGCAAATAGGGATAATTTGACTTCCTCCTTTCCCATTTGGATCCCCTTGATCTCCTTTTGTTGTCTTATTGCTCTGGCTAGAACTTCGAGTACTATATTGAAGAGATATGGAGAGAGTGGGCAGCCTTGCCTTGTTCCCGATTTTAGAGGAATTTCCTTGAGTATCTCACCATTTGCTTTGATTTTGGCTATTGGCTTGCTGTATATAGCCTTTATTATGTTGAGGAAAGTGCCTTGTATCCCCGATCTCTCTAACACTTTAAACATGAATGGGTGTTGAATTTTATCAAATGCTTTCTCTGCATCCAAGGAGATGATCATGTAGTTTTTTATTTTCAGTTTGTTTATATGGTGGATTACATTGATGGATTTCCATATATTAAACCATCCCTGCATGCCTGGAATGAAGCCTACTTGGTCATGATGAATGATATCTTTGATGTGTTCCTGTATTCGTTTTGCAAGTATTTTATTTAGTATTTTTGCATCTATGTTCATAAGAGAAATTGGTCTGAAATTCTCTTTCTTTGTTGAGTCTTTGTGAGGTTTAGGTATCAATGAGACTATGGCCTCATAGAATGAATTTGGTAATTTTCCATCCATTTCTATCTTTTGGAGTAGCTTGAAGAGTATCGGTATTAGCTCGCCCTTCTGGTGGAATTCTGCACTGAAACCATCTGGCCCTGGGCTTTTTTTGGTTGGGAGACCATCGATGGACTATTTAGCTTGTTTATCTGTTCTTCATTCAACTTTGGCAAGTGAAATTGATCAAGAAAATCGTCCATTTCCCTTAGATTTTCAAATTTTGTGGCTTATATGCCTTCAAAGTAGGATCTTATGAGTCTTTGAATTTCTTCAGTGTCTGTTGTTATGTCTCCCTTTTCATTTCTGATTTTGTTGATTTCAATACTGTCTCTCTGCCTTTTAGTTAGTTTGGCTAACGGTCTGTCTATCTTGTTGATTTTCTCAAAGAACCAGCTTTTGGTTTTGTTGATTCTTTGGATTGTTTTCTTAGTTTCTAATTTGTTAATTTCAGCCCTCAGTTTGATTATTTCCAGACGTCTACTCCTCTTGGGTGTTTCTGCTTCTTTTTTTTCTAGGGCTTCCAGTTGTGTCGTTAAGATGCTTATGTGAGATGTTTCCAATTTCTTTTTAAAGCCACTTAGTGCTATGAATTTTCCTCTTAGCACTGCTTTCAATGTATCCCACAAATTTGGGTATGTTGTTTCTTCATTTTCATTGAATTTCAGAAACTCCTTGATTTCTTTCTTTATTTCTTCTCTGACCCAGGTGCCATTTAACAGAGAGTTGTTTAGTTTTCACGTACGTGTAGGTTTTTTGTTATTTCTGTTGTTGTTGAATTGCAGCCTAAGAGCATGGTGATCTGATAGGATACAAGGTATTATTTCAATCCTCTTGTATCTATTGAGGCTTGCTTTGTGACCTACGATGTGATCAATTTTGGAGAAGGTTCCATGGAGTGCAGAGAAGAAGGTATATTATTTCTTGTTTGGGTGAAAGGTTCTATAGATATCTGTTAGATCCATTTGACCCATGGCATTGGTTAATGATGTTATTTCTCAGCTTAGTTTCTGTTTCAATGACTTATCCTTCAGTGAGAGTGGGGTGGACCAACGCAACTCTTACAAAGGAAAACAGTTAATTGGGACTGGCTTACTGGCTTAGTCTCTTATCACTATGATGAGAGGCATGGCATTGTCTAGGCAGACTTGGTGCTGGAGAAGGAGCCAAGACAGCTGAAGACCACCAGGAAGATGAGAAGATAAGGTATAAATTGAGGGGTCTTTAAAAATCACCCGTTCTAACTCTCAAATAAATGGCGCAGAGATTCATCATAACTGGGCAGATAAGGTCTGGTCTAATACCATGTGCTAGTCTGGTCCCTCCCAGCCATAGCCCTCAGGGCCACGTCCTCTCTCTACCTCATCTTTCTTCTCCTCTTTCTTCACTCTCCACCTCATGGTCCCGACCTGAGACCTCCCAGACTGGGATTATAAGTCTTTCCTTCTGTCCTTTCTCATCCAG
Source organism: Acomys russatus (assembly GCF_903995435.1). Taxonomy (NCBI): domain Eukaryota; kingdom Metazoa; phylum Chordata; class Mammalia; order Rodentia; family Muridae; genus Acomys; species Acomys russatus. The sequence goes on along the minus strand of NC_067157.1, from coordinate 31,493,503 downwards.
CTATAGCCTCTCAGCAACTTTATTAACCAGAGATAATTGGGGAGCAAAGTTTACACAACACTGACTGATGATCACAACTGCAACCAGAGCTCAGAATTCAGTGTCTGGACACACAGCGCTCCAGGCAAATCCCCAACTGGAGCAAACTAGAATTCCACATTGAGCAGAGATTAAGCATCATTGGGGAACCTCAAAGCCCACCCCCACACTTTCTGCTGCAAGGCTGTACCTCCTAATAGTGCCAGTCTTTTTGGGCCAAGCATCTAAACACACATGTCTATGGGGGCCAAACCTAATCAAGCTTCCACAGGAAGGAAGAAGAGAGGAAGGGAGGAAGGAAGGAAGGAAGGAATAAAGGAAGGAAGAAGAAAAAAGGACAAAAATACAAATAATATATTAATTGCAGTCACCATGTTGCATAATAGATATCTTTTTATAAAAATTTATTTTATGTATATGAATGCTATATATGTACACCTACAGGCCAGAAGGGGACATCAGATCACATTATAGATGGTTATGAGCCACCATATGATTGCTGAGAATTGAAATCAGGACCTCAGGAAGAGCAGATAGTGCTCTTTTTTTTTTTTTTTTTTTTTTGGTTACCTTACATCCCTATTGTAGCCCCCTCCCTCATCCCTCTCTGGTCCCCCCTCCATCCCTCATACTGCCTCCCTCCCCTAGTCCTCAGAAAGGGAGAGCCCTCCTTCCCTAACATCTGACCTCAGCCTATCAAATCTCACCAGGACTGCCATATCCTCTTCCTCTGTGGACTGGCAAGGCCACCCCGCCAGGGGGATATAATCAATGAGTGGGTACCAGAGTCTATGTCAGTAGTCCCTACCCCCCATGTTATGAGACCCACATGGAGACTCTGCTGCCTATCTACTACATCTGAGCAGAGGGTCTAGGTCCTCACCATGCATGGTCCTTGGTTGGTGCATCAGCCTCCAAAGGACCCTCCACTACCACCCAGATTTGTTGGTTCCATTGGTCTCCTTCTGGAGCTCCTGCCTCCTCCAGGTCCTTCTATGCCCCAACTCGCCCATAAGAATCCCTGTGCTTCACCCCAAAGTTTGACTGTGAGTCTCAGCATCTGCTTCAATCCCCAGCTGGGTGGAGTCTTTCAGAGGACCTCTATGGTAGGCTCCCTTCCTGTTCCTTCTCTTCAACTGCTTCCAGTGTCTATTCTATTTGTCCTTCTGAATGAGAATTAAGCACTCTTCCTAGGGTCCTCCTTGTTATTTAGCTTTTAAAGGACTGTGTATTGTAGTGTGGTTATCCTGTATTATGTGGCTAATATCCACTTGTGAGTATGTACCATGCATGTCTTTCTGAGTCTGGGTTACCTCAGTCAGGATGATCGTTTCTAGCTCCATCCATTTGCCTGCAAATTTCAAGATTTGCTCGTTTTTAATAGCTGGGTAGTATTCCATTGTGTAAATAAACCACAGTTTCTTTATCCATTCTTTGGTTGAGGGACATCTCACATGTTTCCAGATTCTGGCTATTACAAAAGCCTGATATGAACATAGTTGAGCAAATGTCCTTGTTGTATGGTGGAGCATCTTTCGGGTATATGCCCAGGAGTGGTATAGCTCAGTCTTGAAGTAGCACTATTGCCAATTTTCTGAGAAAGTGCCAGATTGATTTCCAAAGTGGTTGTACAAGTTTGCACTGCCACCAGCAATGGAGGAGTGTTCCCCTTTCTCCACATCCTGGCCAGCATGTGCTGTCTCTTGAGTTTTTTATCTTAGCTATTCTGATGTATGTAAGATGGAATCTCAGAGTCATTTTGATTTGCGTTTCCCTGATGACTAGGGACGCTGAACATTTCTTTAAGTGTTTCTCGGCCACTCAGTATTCTTCAGTTGAGAATTTTCTGTTTGGTTCTGTACCCATTTTTTAATTGGTTTTTCTGGTTTGGTGGTATTTAATTTCTTGAGCTCTTTATATATATTAGATATTAGCCCTTGGTCAGATGTAGAGTTGGCGAAGATCTTTTCCCAGTCTGTGGGCTGCCCTTTTTGTCCTATTGACAGTGTCCTTTGCCTTATAGAAGCTTTTCAGTTTCATGAGGTCCCATTTAATTGTTGATCTTAGAGCATGAGCTGATGGTGTTGTGTTCAGGAAGTTGTCTCTGTGCCAATGAGTTCATGGCTATAAACAGTGCTCTTAACCATTGAGCCATCTTCCCAGCCCTGCATAGTAGATATCTTAAGCGAATTTTTCTTCTATTGAGTTGGCAAATATAATACCACTTGAGATGTTTTCTTTTTCTTCTTATTTTTGTGTTTACGTCTCACTCTGTAACCCAAACTGGCCTCAAACTATCTATTCATATGTGTCAGCCTGTGTGGTAATATCATAACAGTCATGCACAATGAAGCCCACTTAGTATTTTTTTGTTTTTATTAATAAGCATGTGTCAAAAATTGCCTTGGTTACCCCGTTTTTATACATGAATGTAACATACTCATCACATTCATTTTCCTGTTATTGTCTCTGGTCTCCTTTACCCTTTCCTTCTGGTCCCAAATATTTCCCCTACTATTTTCATGTTGTTGTTGTTGCTTTTGGTTTTTTGAGAGAGGGTTTCTCTGTGTAACAGCCCTGTTTGTAGATGAGGCTGGCCTCAAACTCAGAGATCTGCCTGCGTCTGCCTCTCGAGTGCTGGGATTAAAGGTGTGCACCACCACACCCGGCTAATTATTTTTTGAATTGGGGTTGTAATAAAACATGCAATATTTGTCTTGTTGAGTTAGGACTCACTTATCATTTTACTTAACACGGTGATCTTTCTGTTACATTTTCTGCAGATTATATGTTTTTTTTCCTTCTTAATGGCAGAATAAAGCTTTGTTGTGTAGATACACTACTCACTATGAGTCTATCCATTAGTGGGAATGTGGGTGGGCGGCTACTAAAACCAGTGAGTGCATCAGTGAACATGAGCTCATTGATTCAAATGCAACAGTTTCTCTGGTTTTGCCACCCAGATTCCTTCAGGTATGTAAAAAGAAATGCAACAATTATGTATTATGGTAGTTGTGTTTTTAGTTGAGAAGCCTCTATAGCAACTTTTATGGAGGCTGGATGAACTCACATTCTGACCCAGAGTGTGTAAGGGCCCCTCCCCCACTCCCCATCTCACCATGCTACCTTTTTTTTTTTTTTCCTTTTGGTGATTGCCTTTCTGAAATGAAATTGCAATGAAGTTTTTTTTTGTTTTTGCTTTTGTTTGTTTGATTGTTTTGTTTTGTTTTTCAGACAGGGCTTCTCTGTGTAGCCTTAGCTGTCCTGGACTTACTTTGTAGACCAGGCTGGCCTTGAACTCTCAGAAATCTGCCTGCCTCTGCCTCCCAAGTGTTGGGATTAAAGGCGTGCATCACCAACATCCACCTTTTTTTTTTTTTTTAAGGTTTGTTGTTTTATGTGTACGGGTATTTTCTCTGCATATGTGTCTGTGTATCCCCTGTATACAGTGACTGAGGAAGTGAGAAGTCAGATTCTCTGGAACTGGAGTTACAGATGGTTGTGAGCCACCATGTGAATGCTGGGAATCCAACCTTGTCTTCTGTGTTCTTAACTGCTGAGCCACCTCCATCTGCTGCAATGCAGTTTTAACCAGCAACGTCTTGATGACTGATGATGTTGAGCAGTTTGTGTGTGTATTTATTGGCCAAATGTGCACTTCTTTTGAGACTTGCCTATCTAGTTAATTTGACCATTTGCTGTTGAGATTATTTTGTGTGTGTGTGTGTGTGTGTGTGTGTGTGTGTGTGTGTGTGTGTGTTAAGTTCTTTCTATATTCTGAATATCAATCTCCTGTCAAATGAATAGCTAGTAAGGATGGTCTCCAGTTCTGGTAAGGGCCTCAGTTGCTTCATCTCCTCTTGTTATTGGTTTTGCAACTATGGGAGCCCTGTTCAGAAACGGTTCTCTGAGCTTCTATCTGGAAGCATTTTCTCTGTCTTTCCGCTCGTCATAAACTATAATGTGCTAGTTTTTCTTGTCAGGCTGTTAGGTGGGATCAAACCTCAGCCTTTGTTGTATAGATATCAGTCTTCCCAGCACCACTGCTAAAGAGGCTGTGCGCTCTACAGCTTATGTCCTTAGTACGATGCCATTGTCAAGAATCAGGCGGCCCTAAGCTCCACAGACCTATCCGTGGCTCCTCTATTCCTGCACTTATTTATTGCTGTATATTAACTGTGGATGTGCTTGCTGTGGCTGGCTGTTTGAAGTTCCTGTCTTGACTTTCCCACAATGACGGACTAACAGCCTGGAGTTTAAACCTGAAACAGTTCACGTTTCTCTGCCCAGTTGCTTTTCGTCAGTGTATTTCATCACCTCAACAGAGATGGTGGCTCTGTGCAGTAACTACAGAAGAGGCAGACTTAGTTTGGGGACAGAGGATGAGGAAGCAGAAGCATGACAGGACAGGACAAAGGGATCGGTGGGGCCAAGCAGTTAGTGCGCCTCTTTCTGGAATGGAACAGTGAGGCCTGAACGCACATTAAGTCCAAGGAAAGATTAAGAATAACACAAGAAGCCAGGCTATGGAGGTGCACACTTTTAATCCCAGCCCTCAGAAGGCAAAAGCTCGAGGGTCTCTGAGTTCAAGGCCAGCCTGGTCTACAGAGTGAGTTCTAGGACAGCCAGAGGACACAGAGAAACCCTGTCTCAATAAACGAACAAACAAACGAACAAATAAAAATTTAAAAAGGATAAGTATAACACAATGAATTTGGAGAAGACTGAGGACTGATGGTGCGTGTGTAGGTACAAGCACTTATGGGGGCTGAAATCCAGTCAGCATTTTATTCTGCAGCCTCTGAGTGACAGGTGGCTGGGAGCATCTCTTTCCAATTTCCACAAGGCAAAACCCACTTTTCTGAGATTCTGTCATGCTCCTCTTTGACCCAAATGTACAAGAGCACTGACTGAGTGTCTTCGCGTCTCTAGTTAGGAGCTTCACAAATGCCCCCGCCCCTCCCCCACCCCCTGCAATGTTCTCCCAAAGGTCCCATTCCTGCTGCCATTTGCTCCAGTCTGAAAGACCTGTGCACCCTCTCCATTCTCTCTCCCTTTTAAGCAGCATAATTCCCTCCAATCAGCCCAGGGCTAGTCACAACAAAAGGCAGGAGGAGGGTGCCTGGCAACCACTTCTTCCTGTAGCGCCACACAAAAGCACCCACTGCTGGCGGCAGCACAAAGGCCTAGTAGCTGCCTGAGTTCTGGGATGGGGGAGCCTGGCTGGCTGAGTTCTGGGATGGGGAGGTAAACATGCTGTAGTTGTGGCGTAGAAAGACAAACTGATGATTTCTTTCTGGGAAAATAAAAATCCTGAAATCTCTATCCAATGCCCCACCGAGTGGTCCAGGTCTGGGAATCTCAGACCTCCCTGTGAGTAGAAAGGGGGTCTTTCTCTAATGTCCCCAGGCCTGGGAGCCTGGGCCTGCAGCAGAGTTCCTGGCACAAGGGCTCCAACTCCACCGCTCGCTGTATTGCCATCTCATTTTCTTAGGTTAATGAAACCTCTAGAGAACCTTATAATTTGGGGAGCAATGTTTGGCTTAAAGGCACAAGGAGAGGAGAAAGGTCAATTCTAGGCAAAAATGAATCTGGTTACTTAACCAGAGATTTTTTTTTTTTTTAAGTTCTCAGACATGCAGGTGAGGCAACTAAAAGCAGATTGTTCTGAGCAGGGTCTGAACATTAATGTGGAGTCACTTACATAAAATGGCAGCGGATTGGGGTGAGGTGGCACTGGTGAGGGGAGGAGGAAGAAGGAGGAGAAGAAGAAGAGGAGGAGGAGGAAGGGAAGGAGAAGGAGATGAAGAAGAAGAAGAAGAAGAAGAAGAAGAAGAAGAAGAAGAAGAAGAAGAAGAAGAAGAAGAAAGTAGTAGTAGTGGTGAACTCTGGGCAGTTTTGGAGGAGGAGCTGTCAGGTATGGATGCCTGATTCCAAGAACCATCACAGAAGTAAGATATATATCCTTGCACAAAGGCTACTTCTACAACGATATGTGTCTAGGACTTCCTAACTTTGGACAGATGCTACTCTTGATATTGAGCCTTACAGCCAAGGACATTTGGTTCAGAAGCCAGTTCTGTAGCCCTCCTCCGTTTACCTTTACAAGTACTTGTTCTCTTTTGCACCTTGAATATGCTCTTTTTCCCTCCTCGAGACAGGGTCTCTCTGTGTAGCCTTGGCTGTCCTGGACTCGCTTTGTAGACCAGGTTGGCCTTGAACTCACAGCGATCCACCTGCCTCTGCCTCCCGAGTGCTGGGATTAAAGGCGTGTGCCACTATGCACGGTGAATATACTCTTAATTTGTGATGGCCTCAGCATTTCTTCTCCTTGCCATTTCTTTTTTTTTTTTTAATTTTAAAAATTATTTTATTTTTACATATATATTTATATTATTACACATATATACAATACATTACCTATCTCCTTGCCATTTTCTTTCACAAATGAATGCATTTTAGTTTTTTGAGGCAGCTCAGGCTGGGCTCCAATGCTTTCTATCTGGCCAAGGATAATCTTCTCAGACTCATGATCCTTCTGCCTCTACCTTCCAAATGCTGAGTTCGCAAGCATGACTGCCTTGCTCCAATTAAGCTCCAAATATTTAGAGAATGCATATAAAGTAGATTGGGTACCAAACTGTGTGTCCACTATACCTGCACTTCAAAGTTCTAACCCCCAAGATCTTAGAATGTAACAGAATTATAGAGTCACCCACACAAGCACAGTGGTTAGTTGGGGGAGCGCTAGAGTGGAGTTCCTCTCTCGTGAAGCATGACAGTGTACTTAAATGGAGGAGGCCAGGAACAGGATCTTTCCTAGGATGTTCTGAGGGTGTGTGGCAGACCACAGCCTCACCTTAGACTATAGCCTCTAGCACTTCGAGACAATAAATAGTCATTGTTTACTAAAATGTTTTTATAGGTATGTATTAATTGTAAGTGTTGCAGCTCTGCTGGGAAAGGCTTCCCCAGGGCAAGTGTAACAGCTCTGCCCCAGCAGGAGAAGATTTTCCAGCAAAGCTCTGCTTTGAGAGGTACCCTGGCAGTTGGGAGCCAAGGAATACCACAGGCACACAACACAACAAGCCTCACCCAAGAGATGTATTGGGAGGGAGAAAGCCAGGATAGAGGCTGCCTCTGTTCCAGAGAGAGGCAGCATGGTACTGAGCAGAAAGCAGTTTATATATAGGGTTTGCGGGGGATGGGGGTTTGGGATGGTGGTAGAAGGGGGCCTTTTCAGGGTAGAGATTTTTCAAGGTAAGGACTGGTGGGATTTCAATTCCTGAGTTTGGATGAGCTCAGGGATTGATAGATTTTCCTGTTCAGGGATTAGTGGGTTTCTGCTCTCCCCCACCCCTGCATACCTTTGCCTTTGATTTGGGGTCAAGTCAGTGTCAGGGTGTTTTCCTTTGGCACTTTTATACTGCATTAATTATACAGGACACTGCATTTTGTTGTATTTTCACATATGTATTGTTAATCCCAACGGATGTGACAAGAAAGACCATTGACTCAAATCATGGCCAAATTAATTAAAGCAAGCTTTTCTTAAATTTTTCTCTACACGGGCTGTCTCTCCCTAAGATAAGGTTCAAGAGATCAACATTGGACATGGGGAAGATAAGGGTTTTTACAGCTCAGGAGTAGGGGGTTTCCAAGTGGAGAGTTTGGCAGGCAGTAGGCAGGGCTAATGAGCAGAGCACAAGTACAAGTCGGTCATAACAGCTTGCCGAAACAAAGGCACAGTTGCAAGGCAGTCAGAACAAGGCGGTCATAATAACCTTTTGAAACAGTGGCATGGATGCCGTTTCCTGGAACAGGCAGTGCAGAACCATTTGTAGTTAAGGCTACAGGTGGGGCATAGCCCAATCATCGACAGACAGATTTAATTATAAACAGGACTAAACCAGGTTTTTTTTTTTTTTTTTTTTTTTTTTTTAATATAAAGCTGGCTTTCAAGCCCAAGATGGGGAAGCCCAAGATGGTTTATCAGTACTGAGCATATTCATCCTCCATTACGCTCTGCTATTCCCCTCCCATTATTCCTGCATGGCCAGGACTAACTGTGCAAGCTAAACTGGCCCAGAACCTCTGCAATCTTCCTGTGTCAGCCTCCCAGGGGCTGGGATCACAGGTACATGATCTTTTGAGGTCTTTAAAAGACGTGTAAGTATTTCAATAGCGATTGCATTAAATCTGTTCCCATCTCCAAAATGCATTGAATCACACATATGTGATACTGCTGTTCATACAAAAAAGGGCTTAAAAGCAGGGCTGAGCATGGATAGTGGAGCATTTTGGGTGGAGCATTTTGTTCCCTGGTACGGGGGCCAGCGCCCCTTCTTCCCACAGGTACCCCGCCTACCCAAGAGCATTGCTGCTTTTCAGTTCTTTTCTGGTGGCGACCTTAGGTTCCTTGTCGGGTTCCCAGTGAGCACAGGAAGGGAGGGGTGGACCCCACAGTCTGGCAGGTGCCCCAAAAAGCCTGTGTCCTGACTGCAGTAAGGATCTGCAGAGGCAGAGGGCGAGTGTTCTTCACTGCTGGGTATCTAAGCGGCTTGTCCACCCGACCTTGCCCTGCATACAGGCTATCGCTCAACTCCCCACAGTCCAGCTCCAACCAGCTGCCACTGTGAGCCAATGTGCAGGCAGAAGTGACATGCAGAATGTCTCTATCAGCTCAAGAACCAGGCCTGGCTCCATGCTGGCATCACTGCTGTCCTCCCTGTCCTGCGAGCCAGCTCTCACTGCTGGGCCTCCACAGCAGCTCTCTAGGTGACTGGTCTTTGCTCAGCGGAACTCCTGACCTTTTCCTTGAAAGGAAGAAACATTTCCCAGCCTTCCAGCCCATTCTCACCTTCAGCTTTGAACTTTTTGACTTTTTGCTTTTTTTTTTTTTTAAGTAGGTCTGACCCTTTTTCCTTTTCATTCTTTTAGATGTATCTTTTATCTGTTCTTTGATAATCTCCTTTGTGTAGGCCCCCAGTTGGACCCTTCTCATGATCACTGTTGGAGTTCCTATTTGTTCCAATTCAGGAAGAAAAAAAAAGCCACCTTTGGTGTCAGTAAGACAGCAGTCTACAAACATAGACTAGCATTGTCACAGGTTCCTCAAGCCAGAGTGACTTAATCTGGTATTCTAGTGGTGTGAGACATCACCACGTCCACCTACATGTTTAAACTGAGGCTGGTCGAATCTTTCTTCTTCGAGGATCCCAATAAAATTGAGCAGAAAACATGAAGATTCCTTGTATACACCCACACATGCTTTCTTTCTCGCTATTAACACCCTGTATCAGGATGGCATGTTTGTCATGTTAGCCAAACCTGTATCAAAGTCTCTGTAACACCAGAAGTCAGTTTACACTGGGGTTCCCTCCTGGTGGTACAGTGTCTGGACCTGGGCCAGGGTAAAAATAAAAAAACAAAAACAAAAAACAAACAAACATGTAACTCTCAGGATCACATTCACCAATCAACATTCTCCCAGAATTCTCCATGTTCTGCCCACTCATGTTCTCCCTCCCCACAATGCCTGGCACCCACTGAGCTCTTTGTTGCCTCTTTACCTTTTGTCTGGAATGTTATAGAGTTTGAATCAAATAGTACATACATGACAATTTCATTCATACATTTCAGCTGGCTTCCTTCCCTACCCGTGGGTTCCCCTCCTGACTCTTGGTGGGTCTGAGGCTCTGGCTGCTTCTTAGCGTATTTCAGTATGAGCTGGAGGCTGGGCCTGCCTGCTCCTCCTGCAAACGTGAGGCCATAAGCTCATCTCACGCTAAGTCTCAGTTGTCCTTTTCACCTAGTACCAGTCCACTTTAGAATAAGAGCTCAGAGATGAGAAGACAGCCACAGGATAAAATCATGTGTTTATTTAAATTTTAAAATGAGCCTAAGCGTTTCCTCAGGGGGTGAAAAATGAGTATTATCAACTGGTTATGTAGCAGGTGTTATGTACAAGTTGAATCTATAATTCATATTTTAATTAACATATTCAAATAACATATATACTATGTAGGACTTTGCCAGGGGAACCAGAGTCTGGAGTATTTAATTTACAATAAAAATCTAGAGTGTGTCACGATGCTCAGGGGGCAAGCCACCAAGCCTCTGGACCTCAGCTTATTCCCTGGAACCCACATGAAGGAAAAAGAATGAGTGTGCACATACAGGCCCTATAAAATAGATACATGTTTATTTTTAAAGTGCTCTTTAAGCTGGGTGCAGTAGCATATGCCTGTAATCCCAGCACTCAGGGAGGCAGAGGCAGGTGGATCTCTGTGATTCACCTTTAGAAAAGAAAAGAAGGCAAGGCATAGGTGCAGTGAAAGTGGTCAGACAACTTAGCAACGTCTTTCTTTCCTCTGTATCTCACCCTTTTTTGTCCCCTTGCTTTGCACCAGGCTCAGTGTAGGAATATGGCAAGTATTTGGAATGGGTGGATGGATGGGTGGATGGGTGGATGGATGGGTGGATGGATATATGGATGGATGGGTGGGTGGATGGATGAATGGATAGTTGGATGGGTGGGTAGATGGATGGATGGGTGGATGTGTGAATGAATGAGTGATGGATGGATGGATTGATGGATGTACATGTGTATGTATGTATGTATGTATGTATGCATGCATGTATGTATGTATTTCCAAATGAATGACTATTTCTCTTTTCTCTAGGTTCAGGCTTAGAGACAGCACAGAGAAGTAACTAACAGGAGCCACAGAAATTACAGAGTTAGACAATGACAAAGGCAACTCACTTTCAAGTGGCTCCCTCTGTCCATTTCCCTAGTATTGTCATACCTCTCTGTTCCTGCAACTGGAAACCTGCCTTTCCCTTAGTATATCAACAGGGGGCAGCAGAGAAGAGAAAATGCGCAGTTCCTGGCCCTGTGGCTAAACCAATGTATCCCCAGGCCCCGAGTCCCTCCCAAACATCTCAAAGTAGTTTTTCTCAACTATGTACTTTTAAAGGTTAGGTGGGAGGTGTTGTGTGTGGTGGGGGTGGTGGAGGGGGGAATGAATTGAAATTTTAAAGTGTGTTTGCTCACTGAATTTCTTAGATCCAAATGTCTTTTTGATGTTAGGAGTAGCAACAAGGACCCCCCCCCCCCCCATATATGTTGGTAGTTGTTGCTTGCAGTACTAGAGACCGCGCAAATGCTAGGCAGATCTCCAGCCACTCCTGAATTCCTGATAACATCTTTAGGGCTGAGGGCTCTTCAGAAGACATCAGAAGCGTCCTTCTAGCAGATCCATTCCTGCCTACATGCTGAGGTTGATTAGCTTAGCCTTACAGTGTCTCCTCTGTTATCAACAACCACAGGACTGGGACTCTGGCCAGTGCCATATAGTAAGGATAAACTATCCAAAGATGGAGTCTGAGAAATACATTACCTAATCTTTATACCTGCACTAATCTTCCTGATAGTCATCACCAGGCCTGTGAAGGAAGATTAGCTCTAAACTTTCCCTTGGCAGTTACTATTCTTGCCAGGGGCCTCTAATGTAGGGGCGTGGCTTTCTGGAAGGTTGAGTTAGGCCAGCCTACTGTAAAGTCTTTTGAGTCCCTTATCTCCACTGTATGGGTTGCCACACTGCATGCTGGCTCCAGCCTTGTTGATCAAGAGACATCAGAGCTTGAATGGATAAACAGGGAAGGAGATCAAGCTCATGATGATCCACTCTTTTTTTCTTTCTTTTGGTTTTTCAAGACAGGGTTTTTCTGTGTAGCCTTGGGCTGTCCTAGGCTCACTTTGTAGACCAGGCTGGCCTCAAACTCACAGAGATCCACCTACCTCTGCCTCATGCTGGGATTTAAAGGCATGCACCACCATGCCTGGTGATTGATCTACTCTTTTACTGGCTGTTGCCTTGGGCCGCAGATCCTGTTTATGTACTACCTTTACAATTTTAAGATAACTTTCTTTTTAAAGATTTATTTATTTATTATTATGTATACAGTGCTCTGCTTGCATGTACTCCTGTAGGCCAGAAGAGGGTGCCATATCACATTACAGATGGTTGTGAGCCACCATGTGGTTGCTGGGAATTAAACTCAGGGCCTCTTGATGAGCAGTCAGTGCTCTTAACCACTGAGCCATTTCTCCAGCCCTTAAGATGACTTTCATTCCTTCATCTGGTTTTTATCATAACTAAAATCCTTTGAGAGAATATGTGTTAGGAAATCTTTATTGAAAACTATAGAAAATCTTTATATATCCACCTATCCAAATATTTTATACATACATGCTTCCTATGCCAAGAACTTGTGGCCGTAGAGCTGTTCACACAAGTACTAATAGATGGGAAAAGGAAAGGCTTGTAAAGACCCTGGGGAGTTCAGGAGAAGCAGGTGATAGAAGCTACAAAAATGATCTTCTGCAGGGAAGGTAGAACTTCAGTTTCCTCCACCCTTTTTTTTCACCAGTTCCTAGGCATATCTATTTGGCATCTTGAAGTGTTACCAGAAGTTTTTGGGAGCCCCATTTAAGCTGCTATATGTTTCATGGAAATTGGGGCCTCCTCTTGGGATCTTAATCTTATTAATAAAGTAATTTTAAAACAGACTTTATTAGGACACTCAAGGGTGGTTTTATTAGGACTTGAGAGAAAGGAACAGAATGGGCAAGCCTATGAATCTCTGCAGCATCTCCTCAGAGGAGGGAGAAGGAGAAGATGAAGACAAAGGGTCATAGTGAATGAATTAGGCCAGGATGCTCAGCAGCAAAGGCCTTGCAAGCAGACAAGACACGGTACAGCAAGCAGCCATTGGCAAAAGAGAGGCCAGTAGGCTTCAGCTGGATTGAAAAGAAAGATAGAAGAGAAGAAGCAAGTGGCATGCTTTTCTGAGTTCGGACAGACGTTGCACCAAGGTGGCTCTATAAGTGACTGCACTGAGGGTCAGTCTATAAAGTGCATTCTCTTATTAAAGGGATGGTTATTCCCTCTTCTATCTTCAACAGAACTTTAGGGGTAACAGCCTTTCTGGGAAAGGGTCTCCTAGCCAGGTGATTTAACTATCATCTTAGCTAGAGGAACTAAGTATTTACTTATTTTATCTTATGCACATGAGTGTTTCACTTGCATACATGCATGCACTCAGTGTGTGTGACCTGCATGTGGATGCCAGAGGAGGATCTCTGATTCACTGCAACCCGAGTCCTCTGGAAGAGCAGTGAACGCTCTCGATGGCTCAGCCATCTCTCTGGCCTGGAATAACTCTTCAGTGGGGAGGTGAAAGTACGAAACGCGCTGATATTTGGAGCAGATCAGAAGGTCGTGTCTCAGCCGGGTGTGGTGGCGCACGCCTTTAATCCCAGCACTCGGGAGGCAGAGGCAGGCGGATCCCTGTGAGTTCGAGGCCAGCCTGGTCTACAAAGTGAGTCTAGGATGGCCAAGGCTACACAGAGAAACCCTGTCTCAAAAAAGAAAAAACAAAACAGAAGGTTGTGTCTCTACCCAAGACCAGACATACTCTATTCTTTTGACTGAGCCTTAAGGAGTGGCAACGGTCAATGCCTCAAAGGCTCCTGTAGCAGCAGGAAAGTCAGGAGATGAGATCAGAAGTTCCTTCACTGTATGCTCAGCCCTAGGATCTGGGCTAAAATATCTAGTTATCTCAGCAGGCTGTTGCAAGTCTACCTGTTGTATTGACTGTGTGTGTGTGTGTATGTGTGTGCGCGCGCGCTAGCTGGCAGGCTGTTGCAAGCCTTCCCTTTGGCTAGAGAAAGGTATAAGTTCATTGGCAGGCCCAGAAAATTGCTATTTCCCAGAAGAGCATTACAGGAATATTGCCAAAACGAGGACGCTTGGCTTTGGGCAAACCTCTAGCCAACATGTCTCCTTGTCTTAGAGATGAGTAAACTAAATTTATGGGGATTATTTAATTTTCTGAAAGCCCCAAAATAAAGATCAAATGTTAGAGTTTATGCCGACTCACCCTTGTGTTGGTTATTTTTTAGTGTTACTTTCTACATCCTTGGAACCCTTGGCTGCCACACCACTGTGTTCAAATGTTGGCTTATATTCTGCTTCTGCATCAACTCACGCAACCCCCTGTAAACTCTGAGATGCGTCTTTATTACCCCATTATCAAGATGAGGGACCCTGGGCGTAAAAGAGGCTCCAGAGCTAGCAGTGGCATAGCTATTACGAGAAGTAAGTCCCTGAATCTTCAAACAGCCTGGTAATGAGTCAACAGAAGGTCAAGGCGGGGCTTCATGGTGTGGAGCCCTCTGCTCTTCATCCTGTTCTTCTGGACAGGGCTCCATGAATATTTAATGAGCAACTCAAGATTCCAGACAGCCCGGAGGAATGTGAACAAGGTGGTCATGACCTCGCCACGGTACTTAGGGGCTATGGAGATAGAACAGTTACAGCACTCTGTCTGAACTCTGCTTGGCAATACAGCCTTGGGAGCTGAAAGAAGGGATACTTGGCCCACCCCAGAAGACAGGAGGTCAGGGAAGTACCTGGAAAATGGGAGGGGAGCAATGAGGAGAGACATGCATGTGTCACATGCTCCTTTCATTCCAAGTACCAGAGGATATAAAATACAGCTAGGCCCACAGAAACCCTACACGAAGACCATGGCCATGGGACCATGGTGTTGCAGCATCCTCCCATTGTCTCCACAGACCTACACATTTTCTTTTCTTTCTTTTTTTTTTTTTTTTTTTTTTGCATGTATATGTGTATATAGTATATGCATGCATGGATGTATGCATATTCACATGTATGCGGGTACACATGTGTGCACCTACTTGTGGAAGACCAAGGTTGACATCAGGGTCTTCCTCAGTCTTCACCTTATTCACTGAGGCAGGATCTCTCCCTGAGACCAGAGCTTGCCAGGATGGACTAGCTAGCATGTTCAAGGATGCCATCTTCTCTTCCTGAGTGCTGCAGAAATAGATGAACCACTACACTTATCTGGTGCTTCCACGGGTTCTGAGAGTCCAAACTCTGGTCCTCATGCTCACCCAGTGAGCACCTTACTGCCTGAGCCATCTCCCCAGCCGTAACATCTCATACTTTGCATTTTCTTGTGTCTACTGTAACTCTAGCTTCTACAAGCTTGGACCTTCCATGACCCTGACTCTAGACCCCATCGCAAACCATCTATTAACTCAAATAGTCACCATTCTGAGCGACACTGCCTCCATTCTCTCTTCCACCCCACTGAAAAGAATAGAAATCTACGTATCTCAGACTTCCTTACCATGGCTTCCCAGGCATCAGATACACCTGCATGAAGGCAGATATGATCCTCAAGGGAGCTATTTTCTTTCTCCTTGGGGACCTTCTGCAGCCTCCAGGATTAGGCAGACATGCATTTTTCTGATGGGCTCCAACGTATATAGCTTCTTATGAACACAGTTTGGGGAATAGAGATAGTCTAGCTCTGGGCCTGAAATAAAGCAATGAATTTATACTCTTTCTCCCTCCCTCCCTCCCTTTCCCCTTTCTTCCCTCACTTCTGTGGGTGTGGGTGTGTGTATGTGTTGTGTGTATGTGCATGTGCATGTGGTATGTGTGTATGTGGTATATGTGTGTGTGATGTGCGTGCTTGTGTGTGGTATGTGTGGTGTGTGTGAGTGTGTGTATGTGTGTGGTGTGTGTGTGTGGTGTGAGTGTATGTGTGTATGATGTGGTGTGTGTGTGTGTGTGTGTGTGTGTGTGTGTGTGTATGATTGTGTGTGTGTGTGAGTGATGTGTGTGGTGTATGGTGTGGTGTGTGTGTATGGTGTGTGTGTGTGTGTCCAGAGGTTAAAGTCCAGTGTCTTTCTCTGTCATTTCTACCTTTTTTTTTTTTTTTTTTTTTTTTTTTTTTTTGAGACATAGTCTTTTATTTTATCAGGACCTTCCATTTTTGGCTGTCCTGGCTGGTCAGTGAGCTGCAGAAATCTGGCTACCTCTGCTTTCCCACACTGCAGGTATAGATGAGTGACTATGTGCAGCTTTTACATGCATGCTAGGAGCTTGAACTCAGGTCTTCACGCCTGCATAGCAGGCAAGAGCTCCTCTCTGCCCTGAAGCCTGGCCTTGAGTGACTGATCCATTTGCCGCCACCTCAGTGTGCTAGCTCCTTCCTTCCTACCTGCCTTTCTTCAGTATTTTAGGGACAGACTATCTCTGTAGGCCAGGTTGACCTCAAACTCATGAGCTTCCTGTTTCTACCTCTCAACTGCTATGTGTCATGGCTGGGGGCTAAGGCAACCCACCCCTGTCCTCATTGCTCCATTTGGCAACTTAGCTGTAGGAGCTTAGCTGATGGGTCAAGTCTATATTGTCCTAAGATGTGTTCCTGAACGCTTGTAATCTGATTTTTCAGGCCTTACAACAGTGTATTATATGTCCTCCAGTTCCTGTGTTGACTTTCCTTCTGCTTAAAGTTCCCGCCGGGCCCTGACTGACATACCTTGTCCCCAACATAATTCAGAGAGAAATGATCTGAAAAGAGAGCCTTCAACTAGCCCCTTGCCCATGAAGTGTCTTATCCTGGTTTGTTCAGTTTTACTGGGAGAGGTGGAGGTGAATGGGAGTCCCAGGAATGAGAAGAGCATCTAAGGGAGGAGAGGATCAAGGAGAGAGCTTGTGGGCTTGCTCAGCGGAGTCCAGGGTGGGACTAGATTGCAGGACTACTCTGGAAAGAGGCAAGTCTACAAGGTCAGCCACACCATGGCCATGCTGCCACTTTAAGCATCATTAAGGAGTTTTGGCGAATCATTAGAACTAACGGGAGTGGACGCAAGGTTTGCCGTTTGATTGTAAGTGAGCCTAGACTCTAATGGCTGAGCCTCCTCTCCAGCCACAATGAAAAGTTTGAAAAAAACTGGAAGTTCTTAAATGATTTTGATTTCAAGATTTGAATGGTGGTCTATGCCCAGGATCCCGGTACTCAGGAGGCAGAGGCAGAAATAGTTAAAGTCACTCAAGCTAGCTCATCCTGGTCTACATAGTGAGTTGCAGGCTAGCCACAGCCACACACCAAGATCTTGTCTCAGACAAAACAAGACATCTAGCTTTAGACTAAACCCTTCTTGGCTGCAATATGGGCTTCTGAGGCAGGTGGAGACCTGTGCTGCATGGTTGGCACTGTCCGTGTGGAAGGTGGTAAGGTAGCCTGGATTTAGAGAGTGTCAACCCAAAAGGGTTTTTAGCATGCATGACCATCTGGAAAAGCCCATATTTTCAAAATGTATTCACTGGGGCAGATTCAAGTTTTTAGGGCCTGAAATTAATGAAATGTGGGGCTCCTATTTAACACAAATAAAAATTCAAAATTAAGCATGAAAGGGAATGTTGCAATAAAGTCTTGAGGAGCTATCAAGCATTATATAAGATTGTATGGCTGAGGAATTGCCTGATACACCTCTCTTGTCTTTTCTCCTTTGTGTTTGGCTTGAACCTTTGACTTTCTTTTCTTTTTTTTCTTTTAAGATTTATTTATTTATTATGTATACAGTGTCCTGCCTGCATGTGTGCCTGCACATCAGAAGAGGGCACCAGATCTCATTGTAGATGGTTGTGAGCCACCATGTGGTTGCTGGGAGTCGAACTCAGGACCTCTGGAAGAGCAGCCCATACTCTTCACCTCTGAGCCATCTCTCCAGCCCTGTGACCTCCTTTTCATAACAATATTTCACTTGTGCCACTAAAACACCGTATTATTCTCTATAGGAAGAGTAAAAAAAAAAGCAGCTGCATCCTCTAGCATAGCCTGTGTCCACAGGCCTCGAGCCACGAGTCAAGTCACATCTAGAAAAACCATGTAGCTCAGCGCCTTGTCACCTGCTTCAGGAATGATGACATGGCTGTGCCACAGGAATCAGAGCTAAGGGTGCAGAACTCCTGAATGCCCTTTATTGGGGTGGGGGAGGGGGAGGGGAAGGTGCTGGGGGCCGGAAAAAGCTATGTGTACACCAGTAGACCTGTGAACTAAGTATAAGAAGTCAAAAGTCAACCCACAAAATTGATGTATATTAGTAACCCCAGCTACTAAAGGGGCTGAGATAAGAGGTTACAAGTTCAAGGCTTGCTTGGGAAACTTAATGAGACTGTGCCTCAAACAGTGAGAAAGAGGCTGGGAACACAGTGCTAAGGTATAGTGCTTGTCTAGCAGGGGTGAGGCCTCCAGTGTATAAAAAAGAGGAGGAGAGAGGAGGAGAGGGGAAGGGAAGGGGAGGAGAGGGGAGGGGGAAAGGAAGGGGAGGGGAGGGGAAGAGAAGGGGATGAGAGGGGAGGGGAAAAGAAAGTAGGGGGGAAGGGGAGGAGAGGGGAGGGGGAAAAGAAGTGGTGGAGAGAGGAAGGGGATGGGGAGAAGGGAGGGCAGGGGAGAGAAAGGGAGGGGAGGGGAGAAGAGGGAAAGGGGAGAGGTGGGAAAAGAACAGAGGAAAATGAAAGCCAGGGTATTTTCCAGTTTGATGCACACAATCAACTCCCAAATAGACCATGTTCACATTTAAAAAGTCACAAGAAAAAGCCTCAAGTCTGTCTTTAGCTGGGCACATACTCAGTCTGTTATATACGAACATGTTGCTTTGTCCCAGTCACATTGTCTATACAGCTGCCTGTGCTTAAAGCCAGAGAAAACAAGATACAAAAACAACCCCTTAACTCCCCTTCAGCCAACCCCCAGCCCTGCTTGCTTTCCTGAATTAAAAAAACAAACCTCCTCTTTTGCTTTTGAGACAGAATCTCACTATGTGGCTCAGGTTTGCCTGGAGCTTGTGAACCTCTGTCTCTGAGTCCTGACAGCTAGGATTGCAGATGTGGTTAAATAAAGTTGCTTTAAATCTCTTTTGTTAGCTTGCCTTGTGTGTGTGTGTGTGTGTGTGTGTGTGTGTGTGTATACGGGGGGGCATGCATTTGAGTATGTGTGTGTTGGTGACTGTGTGCATGTGAGTGTGTCTCTCTCTGTGTGTCTGTGTGTTTCTCTGTGTATGCGTCTGTGAGTGTGTGTGTGTGTGTGTGTGTACATGTGAGTATGTGTGTGTTTGTTACTGTGTGCATGTGAGTGTGTCTCTGTCTGTGTGTCTCTCTGTGTATGTGTCTGTGAGTGTCTGTGTCTCTGTGTGTATACACATGTGGTGAGTGTCTGTGTCTATGTACGTGTGTCTATGTACGTGTATATCTCTCTGTGTATCTATGTACGAACGTGTGGAATGCAGAGGTCCACCTCAAGTGCAGGCATTGTTCTTTAAGAGCTGTCCACCTATTTTCTAAGACAAAGCCTATAGCTAGCTTAGTGTTTAGGCTCTGCTGCCTGGCCAGCAAGCACTAGGGATCGATGCATCTGTCTATACCTCTGAAGCGCCAGGATTACAAGGGAATGCCACTGTGCCCAACTTCTTGTTCTTAAGTGTTTGTGTGTGTGTGTGTGTGTGTGTGTGTGTGTGTGTGTGTGTATGTATGCATGTATGTATGCATATTTTTAATTTTAAAAATAATTTCTTTACTCTTTGAAAGAGTAGTATAAAAATAGTATAATTGCACCATTTCTCTCTTTAGTTTTTCCTCCCTTCAAACCCCTCCTTGCTCTCTTTCAAATTGATGGGATCTTTTCCCATGTAACTGTTGTTACATGCTTACATAATGTGTGTGTACATATATATATGTGTGTGTGTATATATATATACTGTATATGTATATACATATATATTCCTAAATATAGCCTGCTTGGTCCGTATAACTACTCGTATGCACATTTTCAGGTTGACCGTTTGGTAGCCAATTGGTACGCTTCCCTGGGGGAGACCGTCGCTCCCGCTCTCAGCATTCTAGTTGCCTGTAGTTCTTTGTGTAGGGCTGGGGCCCCTTGGCCTTTCTCTCATCCACAATAGCGTGTCCATTGTTGTCTCTGTTCAGCTCTTGTTCCGGCAGCCATGTTGGTGAGACTGTATGGGTGTAGCTTCCGACAGTGCTGGGAGCCGCAATCTCACAGCAAACTCCCTGTTCCTCAGGCTTTTACAACCTCTCCGGCTCCTCTTCCGCAACGATCCCTGAACCTTAGGTGTGGGACTTGCCCCGTAGATGTGTCTGTTGGGGCTGGGCTCCGCAGCTCTCCGCGTTTTGATTTCTGTAATGGTCACTATCTGTTGCGGGGAAAAGTCCTCTTGATAAGGGGTGAGGCTGTAGGTATCAGGTAGGCAGAAGGACAAGTATTTAGAACGCAGCTAGAGCTTGTGTTGGTGTAGTAAAGTGGTGCTTGTAGGTTCTCCTGCAGGGTCCGTGACTTCACTCGCCCTGGGAAACTGTCCAGGTTCTCAGTACCAGGCATGGTTTCCTTCTTGTTGCGCAGGTCTTAAGTCCAACTAGAGAGCTGTCGGTTACTGCCAAGGTATGAGTACCACTTGGGGTCACTGTGCCACGATGGTCGTTGGCATCACAGCTGGATGAGACTGTGGGCTGTTTCTCTCCCGTGGAAGCCTGCATGACACCTTCTGGTTCCATGAAAGCACTTCCTCAGGGAGGAGGTCGGTTCCAGGGGCCTCTGGGCCCGGTGTCTGAAGCACATGGTGCCTTGAGCGACAGGGACTCACCTTCCATCTCTGGGTGGCAACCATGGACAACAGAAATAGTCGTATGTTTTAGGGATCTCCTGGACAACCACCCCAAAAAGAGCTTCTCATGCCTAGTGATGGGGTTTTTGTTAGGTAGGGCTTGACTCTCTATCGGGACATTATCAGCCCAGATGGCAAAATTCGTTTAAACTATACATGCATACTTATTCAGCAGTTTACCTGTACCACAGGTATTTTAGGTCCTAGTTAATGATTTCTTATGACTTTTCAGAAACCCTTTCTTCTTTTTACCCTTCTATTTAGCCTTCTTCTTTTATCTATCCCCTCTTCAGTTAGAGCCCCCCCCCCCATTTCCCCCACTTAAACCCTGCTATTCTTCTCTCTCTCTCTCTCTCTTGCTCCCCCACCACCCAGCCCCATCAGTGGTCCCTTTTTACATCCCTAGTTTCTGCAGTCACTCCAGGATAGGTATCCACTTGTGATGATTTGGAACTGGGAGCCTCAGATGAGGGGGAGCATGCGATGCTTGTCTGTCTGGGTCCGGTGACCTCACTCAGTATCTTTTCTAGTTACACCCATTTACCCGCAAAGTTTATGGTTTCATTTTTTTTCTTCACAGGTGAATAGTATTCCACATTTGAACTCATCAGTTGAAGGGCATTGTTAGTGGTTATTTGTTTGTCTATTTTAATGTGCATGGTTTCTGCCTTAACACAGCAGCTCTCAGCATTTTGATTTCTGTCATAATAATTGAATCCAAACTATTATATTTATTTAACAAGCTTTATGGCACAAGAACTGAGCAGTATTAATCTATTTTAACCCTCTGACATAATCTGGCTTCTAGCATAAATCCCCTAGTTACTTGCTTTTATGGCTTTCTCTGCTCTAGCTGTTCTCTCGTGATGTCTCCTCGTGGCTCAGTTTCCATTTCCTCTCCCTCTCTTGCCTTATTGTTCCAATTAGTGCTTTGACTATAATATAGCATTGAACTGTCCTGTCCTGTTCCTGATTTCAGTGAGCTAGCTTCAGGCTGCTCATACATAGCTTTTATCATATGGAGGTTTGCTCTCTCTTGTCCTACGTAATGCTAGGACTTCTGTCATGGAAATACGGTTGGGTATTTATCAAAGTCTTTATCTGCATCTATTGAGATGATCGTGTGATTTTTGTCTTTATGTCCATTCATGTGGTTTATTACATTTACTGACATGCATATGTTTAGTCATCCCTGAATTTGGAGGATAAAGCTAGCTTGGTCATAATCTTTTTGGATTATGTCTCTATTTTGTTTGCAATTATTTTATTGAACAGCTTAAAATCTATGTTCATCAGAGATATTGGCCTGTAGAATTTTCTTTCTTTCTTCCCTTCTTTCTTGTCTTTATCTGCTTTTGGTATTAGAGTGATGCCAGCTTTGTAGAAGTTTAGGAGTATTTCATTTCTCTTTCTTTCCTCCTTTTTTTCACAGTTTAAGAAAAAAAAATGGCTATAGATCTTCTTTGAAAGTGTGTAGAATTCTGGTGTGAGTCCATCTAGACCTGGACTTTTTTTTCTTTGTTAGTTGAAAGTTTGTTTGTTTGTCTGTTTTTTTAATTCCTATTTCAACTTCCTCAGTTGTTATGAGTCTGGCTTCTTCTTGGTATAATTTTGGTAGTTTGGCTGAATCTAGAAGGTCATTTATCGCTTTTAAGTTTTCTAAATTTTTGAGTTGCACTGTTATTTATTTATATTTCCAACTTAATGGTGGACAGGTTTGAAAGTACTGCCCTGTAATATTTTTAGTTTCTTTGGTGCCTGTTGTAATATCTCCCTGTTCCTTTCTGATCCTGTTTATTTGGTCTCTCTTTATTTCAGTTAGTTAGGCCAAGAGCCTGCCAATCTTGTTTATTGTCTCAAAGTACCAGGTCTTAAATTTGTTGATTCTTTGTATTATTTTCTTTGTTTTTATTTATTAATTTCTGCTATGATTTTTATTATTTCATGCCATCAACTTGGTTTGTGTTTGTTTTTCTTGTTGTTTCCAAATTTTTGAGCCATTAAGTCATTTATTTGTGCTCTTTTTGGTAGGCATAAATTTCCCTATAGGACTTCTTTAAGTGTGTCACAGATTTTTTTTGTTGTTGTTGTGCTGTGTTTTTATTTTCATTTAGTTCCAGGATTAAAACAATTTTTTTTCTTGATATCTTCTTTGAAACACTCAGCATGCAGTTATGATTTGTTTAATCTCAATGGAATTCTGTATTTTCGGTAGAGTTGTTTGCTGCCAATTTAACTATGGCCAGTTAGGACACATGGAGTTATTTCAATCTTTTTGAATATGTAAAGATTTGTTTCGTGTCCCAGGATATAGTGTGTCTTAGAGAAGCTCCTATGTGCTTCTGAGTAGAATATGTATTCTCTGGGTTTGGAGTAGAATATTCTGGAGATACCCATTAAGCCCATTGATGTATGATGTCATTAACTTCCAATGTTTTCTTGTTTTGTTTTTTGTCTAGATGATGTGTCTATTGAAGAAAATAAGGTATTGAAATCACCTACTATTAATGGGTTGATGTTAACCTGTGTCTTTAAATTCATGTATATATATGTGTGTGTGTGTGTGTACATGTGGGTATGTTTTCTTTTGTTTATTAATTTTTTTTATGCACAGTGATCTTTTGCCTACATGTATGTCTGTGTGAGGGTATCAGTGCTGGGAATTGAACCCAGGGCTTCTGGAACCCAGTGCTCTTAACAGCTGAGACATCTCTCTAGTCCCAATAGTGTGTGTGTGTGTGTGTGTGTGTGTGTGTGTGTGTGTGTGTGTGTGTGTGTGTATGAATAAATGAATGAAATTGGGCACACAAGAGTCTGTTTAGGAGAGTAATGTCTTTTTGGTTAACTATTCCTCTGATTAGAATAAAATGCCAGTCTTTCTTTATCTCTTCTGTTTAGCTTTAGTTTGAAGTCTATATATTCCAGATATTAAGATAGTGATGACTGCCACTCATATTTAAAGTTATTATCAAAGTGTGCATGTTGTAGTTATTATGATATTGATTTTCTGTGTTGTTTGTGTTCTCCATGGTACTTTATGTTTTGGTAATTATAGCTTTGTATTTCTTTCCACAGTCCCTTAGCTGTTGGTATTCCTCTCTGCAGCCTGCAATATTGCTTCCCACATTTCCCTTAGGTTTGGTTTTTGTTGGATATAAAATAAAAAAAATTAAGATTTATTTATTTATTATTATGTACACAGTGCTCTGCCTGAATATACACCCGTAGGCCATCACATTATAGATGGTTGTGAGCCACTATGTGGCTGCTGGGAATTGAACTCAGGTCCTCTGGAAGAGCAGCCACTGCTCTTAACTGCTGAGCCATCTCTCCAGCCCTGGATATAAAAAAAAAAATTTAAGCTGTTTATATTGTGGAAAGTTTTTCTTTCTGTTTCAACTATGGTGGATAGGTTTTCTGGGTATATTTGATCTTCACGGTCTTTTAGGACTTGGAATGCATTGTTTCAAGTTATTCTGGCTTTCAAAGTTTCCAGTGAGAAATAAGCTATTATTCTGATAGGTTTTCTTTTATATGTGACTTGTATTTTTCCTCTTGCAGCTTTCAAAACAGTTTCTTTGTTCTGTATACTTAGTGTTTTAACTACTGTATTCCATGGGGACTTTCTTTTCTGTTTTCTTTTCTTTCTTTCTTTATTTTTGTTTAGATGACCTGTCTATAGAAGGAAATAAGGTATTGAAATCACCTAGTATTAATGAGTTGATGTTACCCTGTGTCTTTAAATTCATTTTGTCTCCTTGTTTCTGCATGGGTCTGTCTTTTCTAAGTTTAGGAAAGTTATTCTCTGTAGTCTTGTTGAGCCTCTGGTCTAAGCTGTTGAGTTGGGATTCTTCTTTCTCATCTATTCTATAATTTGAAGGTTTGGTCTTTTTCATGATATCCAACATTTCCTGTATGTTTCTTCCCAGTGTGTGTGTGTGTGTGTGTGTGTGTATGTGTGTGTGTGTGTATGTGTGTGTGCGTGTGTGCATGCACCCACATGTGCACACATGCATGTGTGCTAACGGTGTCACTCCCGTCCTCTGTGAATAATAAACAAGCATCTACCACCAAGCTTTATTCCCATCCCTAAAACAATTTTAAGACAATATTTTGTATGCTATTTGCCAGCGTAACATATCAATTATATTTTATTTTAATTTTTCAAAGTTCCCTTATAGTCTTGAGCAATATATGTAAGTATATTTTTGAAGGCTTGTATGAAAATATTAAGTATGTACTTTTCTACTGACTTTCCTACTTAACATAATAGTGTAAAACATTTTCTTGCATTGCTTCATTGTCTTATACTTAATGATTAATACATAGTATTACATACGGTGATCATGTAATGAATCCAACTATGCTCATTTTATAATTTAAGAAACTTTAAACAATATGCGATGAGTCATAATAATACTCTAACCACATGAGAGAAACACCAACAACACTTAGCAGCCAGGGTGGTGGGAGAAACCTATAATCCCAGCATCTGGAGGCATATACAGAAGTACCACCAAAGAGCATGATCATTCTGGAACATTCTACCACATTTCCTCTGAGGAAATCCCTACCTTAACCTCTAGAAGCAACCAATATCCTTGTTTTCCACATAAATCACCTTCACCTTAATTTGAAAATAATGTTTCCATCCAGCCAGCTACATAGCAAGAGGGCATTTCAAAATCAAACAAATAAGAGATCATTAGAAGGAGAAATTATTTCGATAGCATAAGCAAGTGATAAAATAAATATCCTTACAAACAGTAATGCCAGGGTGGGTATTAATTGGCTTATGATTAGGCAAGCACTGAATCTGTATCTGGACTTCTTGTTGTTCTAACGATCATATTTCTCCACTTGTGTTTATACTGTGATGAGCCCTCTTAGGCTGAAACCCCCAGAGGTGTCCACATAAACGCAGTGATGCACAACAGAGAAGCAGCGGGGTTCAAAGGCAAGCACGTGGCTCTGAGATCAAACAGACTTGGACTGCTGTGCCTTGGCATGTTATGTTCTGCACAAACGCTTGTTCTCACAACAGCTTTATTTATGATATAGACACATTGGGAGCAGCCCAGGTGTCCCCAGTAGGAAATGAATAAGTTGGTGTATTCGCTCATGTTATGCTATACAGCAATAAAGAGAGAGGACGGATAGTATATGGGCAAATGCGGGTGAACTTCAAATTAGCACAGTAAAAGAAGCTTTGCACAGCAGTCCACTCATCCGGGTCCCTTAGATAAGTATTTAGAACAGGTGGAGGTGATTTACTTGGCAAACAACGAGAGAAAAAAAAAAAAAAAAAAAGACAAAAAAAACCCAAAACAAACAACAACAAAAAAAAACAAGAGGTAGCTTCTGGGGGTCAGGCTGGGAGTTTGCTCAGAAGAGGCACAGGCACTTCCGGGATGCTGGTCATGTCCTGTGATGTGTGATCTGTATATATGTTTTCCAGAATGTGGGTCATGGCTTTTGTAGGCTTTGTGCTCAACATCGTATGTGAAACTTTGCTGAAAGAAGAAACCTAAAGAATGGGGACCGCTTGTTAACTATGCTGCATAGAAGGCATTTAGTCTTTCTTTAACTGGAACAATAATATATTAATATTTCAACAGGTGAGGGGATTGGTAGGTAGACAGAAAACTTGGCAAATAGTAAAATAGTATTAAAAATATAGGGTTTCCTATGGATTCAAAGTTTTCATAATCGGACATTGGAAAATGTCTGTTGCTCTTGGGCGTGCTGATCCTGTTCTGAGTCTTGATTTCTGCAAAGTGGAGGCAATGCTATTTTACAGAACATCGACTGCACCATGTTGTCACTTTGTAAGTCACAGTGCTTGAAGATGTGACAATACCACCTGTGAACGGTGGTCTGAAGTGGGATGTAGCAATGACCTGCTGGTGGCTGATTATATATTCTCTTGAGTAGAAGAATAGCTTTTAAGATTGGCAATAATGGTTCAGACACCATTTGGGGCATCCTACACTGATACTTTTCCTAACAGGAAAAGGTGAGATAGGGACACAGTGTCGTAAGCAATAGAAATATGGGCTCTGATGTTTTAGCTATCTGGCCCA